>NC_133362.1:50898352-50935852 GCF_049309525.1 Garra rufa
TGCATCGCTAATGTCATAGAATAGTGTAGTTTAATAACAGCGGGGCATATTGTCACACAGTGTCACAACGTTCCCCATCTGCAGGAATATAAAACAGGTTGTCTTCTGCTGATTTGCCAAGCGTTGATAAACTGTCTAAACTGATAAATAACAAATTGGAGATTAAAATAATAGCAGATTTGTCTAATTTTAAATGAATACTAAAAACTGAAATGAAAAGTTTACTTCAGCCAGAAATGTACATTTACTATGGTAAAATAAATATTCAGCGATCTTCAAAAGGCTGTTGAATTTTGACGCACTTTTTGCTCTGCATAGTGTTGCTATGGCAACTAGTAAATACTGTAAATTTGGTTATGCTAGCATGTGTGGAAATATTTAAACCACGTTTGTCACAATTAACCCCGCGTTAGGTTGTGCCCTGCTTGATCACCCTAATGTAGGCCTACGTTTTTTGAGCGCCCAACAGACAACTAATCATATTCTGTTTGATCATTTTGCCTTCTCAAATAATCACGACTTGCCTTAAAAAAATCTATAGATATAAAACAGTTCAAGTACTGAACAATTAGTTTAGACGTTAAACCTAAATAAATGTGCGCTGTTGCATATAGTGTGTGTAGAGCATTAATAAACCCATAAAAGGGTTTATTATCCAAGAGTTTGCTTTGCAGGAAATGGAGACGCCAGTGCGATCACTTGCATTTTTTTCAGTGAAAGCAATTTAAAAGTATCCATGTTATTTGTGTACACTCAACAAAACACAAACAAAAAAGAAAACAAACATGATGTTCTGCCGTCGCGTTCTTGAACAGGAGCTTCACAACAAATAACGAAACTCCGCAAAAACATTCCTCACAGACAAGATAAATATATCTATAAAAAGCTTTAAATTGTTACTTAACGAAATAAAACAAATCGAAAACAAAAACAATTTCATTATGATTCATTATGATGATATTAATTGGTAAATATGAATGTCTCTCTAAATGCGTGTCCCAAAAAGGAGATTGCAGACAGGATCTTTGCTGCACTGACTCAAAATATACTAGTTTATTAATAAATAATTCAAACATGTTCTTACTCTTTCCCCGACACATTCATTGTTATTTATTTTTGCCGGTGCTTGTGGCAAGTTTCAGCCTATTGTGTGCGCTTGAACGCGGATGTCTTGCTGCGCTAAAGGACACTAAACGCCGTCAAAACTGGTCTCAAAAGCTAAAGTAAAGGCTTGTGTTCTTTCCTCCAACATAAAAAACATAAAATATGTCTAAGATATAAAAATAAGGAGAAGCCTAAAAAAATAGACCTGATGCCTTGGGGAGCCATGACCTGAAAATATGCCTGAAGCCCAGCCCTAAGGGTGTAAAAAAGTCAGGATTGTCGTCCCAGGCTGAAATGCTGCGCTCTAATTGACTGCTTTGATGCGCTGCAACACTGTACTACATTGTTTTAATGCTTACAGCCCGTGTGTGTGTGTGTGTGTGTGTGTGTGTGTGTGTGTGTGTGTGTGTGTGTGTATATGTGTATATATCCCTGCTGAAAAAAACAGCTAAAACCAGCCTAGGCTGGTTGGCTGGTCTTAGCTGGAAATGGCTGGTTTTAGCTGGTCTCCCAGCCTGGCCAGGCTGGTCAGGCTGGTTTTTCGTCTTTATCTGTGACTTAACCGGTGAGTGCACCTTTGCCTTGCTCCTTTTACACAAACGCATGTTTGCAATTGCAAATAACTGCAATAATTGTGGGTGCTGATATTGTAACTGTTTTATCTGTCCATTTCAGTGATAAACCGGTCAATGTGCCAAGTTAGAGTGGAGCTGGATTTCTAAAAAAAAGCACAAAATTACTGTATCTAATCTCTGCGATCTTGAAATTAATTGAATTGAGAATGAATGGTAAATTTCAATTCACTTCCTGGAATGGAATTGGATTTGGAATTGGAATGTCAGGAAACAGAATTGAAATCAAATTCCAAAAAATTCCACTTGAGTTGCTAGTTTATAATACATTAAATATTGTAAATCACATAAACAACAAACATATAAAAGAAATACAAAGTACTGTATGTTTAGTTGGTTAAGTATGATCATTTCACATGCCATTTCATACATTACTTGGTATTTGTAAAGCATCATAAATAAAGTTCAAATGTATGTCTCTAAATGCAATCACACATAGATGCTCAGAAACAGCAATAAATGGAATTCATTGGAATTTCTCTGAATTTAATTCCACTTCCTATAATTCCTATTCAATTCCAACTCTGTTTCCCTGTAATTTTTGTTGAATTCCAATTCCAATTACATTCCAATTGCATTTCCTTCTTTGAATTGGAATTGTTGAGTTAATTCCTGAATTGACCCCAACCCTGTTTCCAAAACATCACTCCTCAAAGTCCTCATTTTACTGTTTAAGTGTAAATGTAATAGAAAAAAATAACCACTGCCTCTGAGTCTAAGCCAGACATAAATCAACTGTGTGTCAATTATTTAATTGTTTGTTTATTATCAGCTGAGATATATTTTTGATTTTGATATTGTTTTGGAACTGATATCATTGCAGAAGCTGAGGTTTTTATACTGTATCTAAGGTTTGGAATATTGTTTTTGCTATTGTGGGATGTTGTGTGTTAACATTCGGAAATACTACAAAAACAATCCAGAATTTTGTTGGGAGGTATAGCTTGTCTGTTAAGAAAATGTAATTATTGTGGAAATGTGTTCACTGACTGCATATTGGGTGAAAACGACATGAAATGTGTGAATGGTATGGCCCCAAAAGACCGATGCTGTGTTTAGAGTTTTGAAAATGTGACAACTGTTTAGACAAACGCTTGTTAGCGACTGAAAAAAACTGTAAACACACAATTAAATAATTGACACACAGCTGATTTATGTTGGGTAAATTGGGCCAACCACAGCTGATTCCAGTCTGGCTTACACTCAGAGGCAGTGGTTATTTTTTTCTATTACATTTACTCTTATACAGTAAAATGAGGACTTTGAGGAGTGATGTTTTGGAAACAGGGTTGGGGTCAATTCAGGAATGAACTCAACAATTCCAATTCAAAGAAGGAAATGGAATTGGAATTCAACAACAATTACAGGAAACAGAGTTGGAATTGAATTGGAATTATAGGAAGTGGAATTCAAGTCAGGGAAATTCCACTGAATTCCATTTATTGCTGTTTCTGAGCATCTATTTGTGATTGCATTTAGAGACATACATTTGAACTTTATTTATGATGCTTTACAAATACCAAGTAATGTATGAAATAGAGTTGATCAAATGCAAGTAAATAAAATTTTTATTGAATGACAGTGATGATAAGTTTCTGTATGTACTGTACATTCAGTATATGATTTCCATATATGTCTCAACTCACAAAAAAAAATAGTCATGTTCATTCATGTTTTTCATTCACTTTTTATTGCATCGAATTATCATCATTTCCTGAAATTTGGCATGTGAAATGATCATACTTAACATACTAAACATACAGTGCTTTTTATTTCTTTTATATGTTTGTTATTTATGTGATTTACAATATTTAATGTACTATAAACTAGCAACTCAAGTGAAATTTAATGGAATTTATTTGATTTCAATTCTGTTTCCTGACATTCCAATTCCAAATCCAATTCCATTCCAGGAAGTGAATTGGAATTTACCATACATTCTCAATTCAATTCATGAAAGGCCCCAAACCTGTTTGGAAACATGTGGCCTTACCCTGAAGATCACAGAGATTAGATACAGTAATTTTGTGCTTTTTTTTTACCCCCCCCCCCCCCCACCCATTTTTTTTTTTTTTTGGCTTTTTGCTGATGTTATTCTTTTCTTTTTTTTCTTTTTTGTTCAGAATGCTCTTGTGTGTTTCATGGATATTTTGTTCTCTGTAAGCAATACTGTAAAACTTTTTCTGTTCTATCATGCTGTGTTTTTACTGTACCTCCTGTAATAAACAGAAAAAGAAATATATTTGCTTTTTACTGGAATGCTTTTGAATGTAAACATTACTGTACATGTGGACATACAGTTCCCAAACAAGAAATATACTGTCAAAACGGTGGATTGCATATTATGCATGCAAATATTGTGTATCCTAAAAATATATATTCTGCTATTCTACTCAATATGATATTATTATACTCAAACAAATGATGTATGGCTATAACAGTAATCAATATCTATCAAAATACTGAGTATTATAATACTAGATGTCTCAACACAGATTAAACTGCATCAACACAGATTGAACTGCAGGTGCCTGCCATGGGGAAGCGCCAGTGAACTTAAGTGAACTAATGAACTTTGGATGACTTCCAACATATGACAGATACAAGTAAACAGGTTTGATGTATGTCCCATGTGACCACCTCCAACCAATTGGGAGGCAGAATAAAATTTACTTTTAAAAAATGGCTGACTAAACCAAAATCCACCATTAAAAATGGGCCAGGTGGGCCAATAAATCATTGTGGAGAATCAGACAGGCATAACCAATAAAAAAACGGAACTACAAATTTGGTAGCGCAGATAGGTATAAGAAGGGATACCCGGACAGACATAGACGGAGATGCGGCGATCGCTGACCCGGCTTTGTTGCTCTGTTCAATAAAGTCTTATTTTGACATCTGGAACTCTGCCTCTCAAGCTTCAATGTCTTCTTCATTGAGAAATGCTTTTATTGCTCCACGACAGAAATACCTGTAAAACTGAAACATAAAAGTCTATGCAGTTTTTGAAATGTCAACAATAGTCAGTATTTTGAAACCTGGTGTACTTTGACTGACTGCATGTACCTTGTGAAGTGAAAACAAGTGTTATTCTTTGACAGAATAATTTCATTTTGAGTCAGATTTCCAGTGTTTTGGTAAAGTTAGTGTGTGCAGAGAAAGATGTGTTCTATTTTGAAATGAAGAGTTAGTATATATTTGACAAAATTAATTTTTGAGAAGAAAATTATCCATTTGTCCAATTGTGTTTTGTAGGTGTGACTCTGTGTTAAGAGTTTAGAAAAAGTATCTGAAGTATGGGTAAACTATTGTAAAACTGTAATCTGAGAATTAATATGAACATCAAAAGCCAACTTCTTGTCAAGCCATATTCCTAGATATTTATAAGCAGCTATTTGTTCAATGTGTAAGCCATCAACTGAAAGAATAAATAGAGCAGTGGTCATAGAACAACTACGTGTAAAAAATAATGTATTTAGTTTTATTTGTATTTAAAACTAATTTCAGATCTAATAAAGTAAGCTGTAAAGTTCAAATAGACTCCTGAAGGATTGTAATAGCTTGAGATAATGAAGATGCAGTTGAGTAAATAATTGTATCGTCAGCATAAAAATTTAACTTTGCAGATGTTATTTCCTTACCTAGAAGATAACAAACATATTAAATGGAAGGGAAACTAAATCTAAATCTTATCAGCCTCTCTTCACAACATGTCAGTAATTATTTTGCAGAAAGTGATATTAAGAACAGCTAAATGCTAATACATACTTAATATTTAGGGTTATCTCAGTTGTTGTGTCAGATTATTGACTGTCCATGCCACACTCTCAGAAAAAAGTTACAAAACTGTACATTTTAGGGTACAAGTAGCCTCACTGGGGTGGTACCCTAAAGGGTACAATTTTGTACCTCTAACTGAAAATTTAAAACATGTTTTGGGTACATACACTGTCATAAAAAAATGTACTGCAGAGGTACAATTTTGTACCTTTTTTTCTGAGAGTGCATGACAAATGACCAAATATAGACATTTTCCTGTTTCTTAGAAAATAGGTTGTTTAAAGAATAAGAGACACATTACATGCAATCCATGAATGAATGAACAAACAAATAAATAAATGTAATGTAATTTGTGATCCATTCTGAAGTACCAGTACTTGCAGTACCTCTATAAAGTAGCCAGAAAGAAATGCTAATTGAAAGGTCAGACGCACTTATAGGCTATATATATATATGTATGTATCTGTATATGACTTCACAAGAAGAGAAAAAATCTTGGACAGACCATGTGTTCTACAGTTCTGAAGAAAATAAATCCATGTTGAATCAACAAATATCAACATGTCAAGCATATTTACAAATGAAAGCAGTGTGCAATTCCCCTCTTGCCCATCCAAATACTCTCACAATCCAAAATAATCCAGCTACACTGGGCCAAGATGTGAATGTGTTAGTCAGGGTTGCCAGGGTGGGTTCACAAAAAATCCTGCCCAATTGCTGCTCAAAACTAGCCCAACGTCATTTTGAGGGGTGTCCCCCAGTAAAAATCACGCTTCGGGGGAGGGGGGGGGGGGTCACATTCCAGGGGATAAAGATAAGATAATGTTATTGGGGTCGTTTCAACCCGCTGACATGAAAAACCAATCGCGGCAACAGAGTAAAATAATCACGGACTTGACAACACTGATGTTAGTCCAACAAACTGGAGTTATACAACACTAACTTTCCTAGAAATAAACATTTCAAAGTTTTCTGCATTGCTATGAACCTGTTTCTGAGTTTAATGTACAGTTATTTTGAACATTTAAAACAATTTATACAAGATTTTTTTATTTGTTACCATTGTGGTGAACAGTGGAGCTTCTGTTTAGGTTGTCAACTTGTCAGTAGCTGTTATACACATGCAAAGACGTGCCGCAATTGTTTGTTTTTTAAATGATAGAAACACTAAACATGTGAATCTTTTGCTATTTTACAAACAGATTTATTTAACTTATTGTCGAGAGAATAATGTGGTAATACGCATTCGGTACAACTTCTGAGTATGCATTTCACAAGCAGAATGAGAGCATTTCAGCCTGTCTCCACACTATGTACCCATAGCCTAACCACAAGCGCTACACTTCACCATAATGGTAACCTCAAAAATTGACAAACAAAAACTATTTTAAATGTGAAATATAACTGAACAAAAACTTTAATAAGTCTTTCCTTATCCCAAAAAACAAAAACATTAAACAGCACTTAATTTCCACATTTAAGCTCCTGATCTAGCCCTATGCAAAGCATGCTGGGAACTAAAAATCCACTGCCCAGTTTCAGAATTTACTGAAGTTTCTGTTGGTTTTGTAGTGTTGCCGTTGTGGTGAAGAGTAGAGCCTGTGGTTAGATTGAGGATGGACAGCAAAACCACCAAACTACATGTCATATGTGTAGTTTGATTATTTGTGTGTGAATGCACAATATGAGTTTATAAGATTGCTCTGTTGGCAGCTGATTGTAAAGCAATCTTCTAACCTTAAACACGAAAAACCCAATGTCTCTAGTCATGGTGACTGAGTGTCTTGAACATAATACTGAATTTATCTGCTGCCCACTTTACTGAGTGTTTGTTTGTTGTGCGTGGAAGTATTATTGCAATGATGACTTACTGCTTAACCAACCAAGTTCAGTAACTAAACCATTAGAGTCCTTATACAAACGTGGTCAGCTACAAACTTGGTCGGCTAGTTACTATTAGAACAACTGATTGGAACAATCAAGACGCACCCCTTCTTCCTATTTGTGAAATGCTGTCCATCGATCACTCAGTAACACCAATCACATTTTGGCTCATGCAATTTACATTGCATTTGTTAAAATACACACAGATAAATATTCACCGGGTCAAGACTCTTTACAGCTGGGCTTTAATACAAAGTGTGATGCTTGCTTTCAATAATAAGCACAGCAGCTCTTACCTCAACAGAGCATATGAGGTCTGCATGGGGGAAATTATGGGATGAAATGAAGTCATATACTGTTCTGCACATCTGCTCTATAGATTGGGAAATGTGTGAAAGTGAAGACAGAAGACATGCATTCATCATTGGCAGATCACAATTATCTGCTTATTTTCAGCAGGTCATTTAAGAGGGGAATAAACAAGTAGCAGGTGATGAGACATGGTTGGGGAAAGAGAACAATCCATATTTTTGTCCATACATCCTCACTGTTTGATACCATTCAGCAAAACCTTCCTCAAAAGCTATTGCTCCAACCTGAGGCACATGTGAACCTTGATCAGTCTCACGAAACATTGATGAAGAAGGACCAACATTTCCCATCCGCCAATTCCAAATGGTTTTTCTCTTCCACAAAAAAAAAAAAAAAAAAAAAAAAAAAAAAAAAAACACAAAAAGAATCCACCTGGTTGTAGCCATTGTGAAGTCTCCTGGCCGGAAACTGGAGTATCTGTTCCATCACAAGGAATTCCAAACACTGAGGCCACACTGAATGGCTATTAGGAGAGGAACACATATCAAAACAAAAATCTAAATACATAATTGTGCAATTATATTTGTATTTATATTTGGTAAGTAAATGCACTGTCTTCAGTGTATGTAATAATTCAACTAATTTAATTCTAATTGCAATGCTGTATCATTTTTAGACTATTGAGTGCTATTTAAGAGCTTTGCTTAATATGAAAGGTGCAAATCTTTACCAGCTAAGCCATTACACCACAGGCATCATTTTAAATGACACAAGGGAACAGGTGGCACAGCAAGGATTGTGAAAAGTGAGAGCAACTTCTTATGATTGTTAATTTTTACATGTACATCACACAGACATAATCATTTACATTTATGATAAACAGGCCACCTTTGAGCAGTATGATGGGCTCATCACTTTCATAAATATCAACAACATACATTGGAGCTTTGTGACAAGTAAAAAGACTGGAATACAAAGACATGCAAATGCAAATGGTAAGGTATAGTATATATAAACATAGAAATGCCCATAAATGTTTGATCTTTTCAGTGACATTTATTTGACTTAGTAGTTATAATTTCTTTATTTACTTTTCTCCAATTTAGTGTCTACATGCTCACAGTAACACACATTTTAATACCTGACACTAAAAGTTGTACAAAAGAAATGAAACAAGCCAAACAGAAATGCAAACTAAATTGGGTATGATACTTAATCATAAAAAGTTATGTACCTCCAATATGCTAATAATGGTATATTAGCATAGTTGGTGTTGCTTACAGTTTTTTACGATTGCTTACACACTAAAGTTAAAAATAGTACACAGTTAGTGAAACCTGACACCCAAGGAGCAAAACCTCAGCCCAAATCTACACAACTATAAGCACATTCTCAGCCTCACACTTTTTGCAAGACACTACACACACTTCTCTACATTAGACACAGAAATCTACAGAAATGTCACTTCTTAGCCATTTTAAGGCACTGCTTTCAGAAATACTACACATATGAACCAATGATCAAACATGGCCATCAGGTGTGCAGACACTTAGGTGCTTAACTGTAAACTCAACAATCAAGGTGTAAGCACTATAAAAGGCAGTAAGTTGCAGCAATAGGAATAAGGAGAAACATCTTTTACCACAAAGCTATTCTAAAAGTTCCGGCCCAAAGCTGTGGGAACATCACTATATATGCTGCAATCATGCAGAATGGGCTCATTACACTGGCATGCCAAAATAGGTCCTCACAATACAGAACACATACTCACATTTTTAGACTGACTAATTATTGGACAGACTAGGTATTGGAATAATGCAACCAGAAACTTGTTCCAATATTACAGTACCTCCCCCAAAACTTTCCCCTTTTTTCATGGTAGTGGAAGGTTTAGGATCTCCGACCTATGTTATGCCTCTCATTCATGCTATGGAGGAGGCCTGTGTGACCTAATAGAAGCCGAGTCTGGGCAAGGATGGAATCACCATTCGAGAAAATTCTTCCCTTGCCATCTTGTGAGGGAGGACATTGGCTGTCCCCGCTGAAAAAAACTTAGGCTGGTTGGCTGGTCTTAGCTGGTTTACTGTAAGCTGAAAGTACTTGGTTTTAGCTGGTCACCCAGCCTGGGCAGTCTGGTCAGACTGGTTTTAACTGGTGGTTTTCCAGCCTGACCAGCTAAGACCATCCTGACCAAAGTGGCCAAAACCCCTCTTAAACCAGCCTGCTGACCAGATATGACCAGCTAAAACCAGGCTTTTTTTTCCAACAGGGACAAAGTTCCCATATTCAGCTACAAGAAGAGATGATGATGCTAAGGTGTTTTTAGAATATGTTCTGATTTTCAGTGCAAAATGCAGTCTAATTGCAATGATGTACTGAAGGATTTTACACATGGTGAAAAATAAATACTTTCATCAAGGTGCAATACTTGTCTCGTGTGTTGTGTTTGGACAATATATTCATATTCTTAAACAATATCTCAAAAAAGAGAAAAAAAATCAAACCCAGACTGTATCATTAGAAAGGTAGAAATGTTACAAGTGTTTACAATTTTTCTCAATTGCTAAAACACTAAAACCCAATGGCTGAACAAAGTTCTCAGTTGCCTGACCTCATTTAGCTATTTGCACAGTCTGTTGTCAGTACCTTAAACCATTTCACATGTTAAAACACAATTTTCAAATCAAACTTAGACTTTTCAGCAAAACTCTAAACACATTCTCATTCTCAAAACACATTATGCACTCTAATACACATATCGTCCATATTGGTAAACACAAGTGGCAACAATCAAATACAAATAGAGAACTAATGTCATTGGTTACAGTTTTTTACAGACGCTAGGACACATTTCTCAATACTTAGGTCACTTTTGCAAAACTCTTCACACAATTCTCCTAACCGACTTTCAGCTTGGCAAAGCAGTTCATTTCACATTCAAAATGCACTACAACTACCAAAACACTTTATTCAGGTCTCAAATAAACTCATTCTTCCAGAACACAAGCAAAGGTTGACAGCCGACAAACACACTTTGTCACCCACAAAACAATGAGCTAAAAAACACTAACAACATGTAGCATTACACAGTGTTTTCTTGTGTAAAACAAGGACACATCTCTGTTTATAATTGCAATATTTATAGTTTATAACTGCAATATATGTTACTGGAATGAATCAGACATGATGCAGAATTCATCAATATTTTATGTTGTTTATTTATTTTTATTTTTTTGCACTAAGTAATTCCAAAATACAAGAATTTGTATACACACCATCCCACTGATACAGATACAATAGTAATGCTAATCTACTCGCATTTTTAGATTTTAAATATGTTTCAATAAAATATTGCTGTTGAATTTTGCTGTCTTATTCAGTTTTGCATTATGTTATTGTTTTGAACATAAGTTTAACAGTTTTGAAAACAGTATGTAAGCATGTGCCAAATGTGCTGTACGTACAAAGATTTTTGGCAGTTGTTGTGTCTGAGTGAGAAAAGAATTCATGAAATTTGAGAGATGTATTCATTGAATGCATTTTGTGCCAAAACAATGATAATTGATCCTCAGTTTAGCCCGCATAGACTTCTGTTGTGCTCACTGTGTGAAGAGTTTTGCAAAAGTGACCTAAGTATTGAGAAATGTGTCCTAGCATCTGGAAAAAACTGTAAACAGAACCACTCAAAATTGATATTACTGTAACTTTTTCAAATGATGTGACACAACCAATATAAGCCAGTTCAGGTTGTAACAGAGTGTTGAAGATGGGAAGGAGAAAGTCTGAGAATGGATAGAAGAAACAATGTGAGAGGACAAGGACGAGTGCTTATGCGAGGTGGGTGATGAGGAGGAAGAGGAGGAGAAGGGCAAGAAAGAGGAGGAGGAGGAAGAGGGCAAGAAAGAGGAAGAGGAGATGGAAGAGGAAGAGGAGGAGGGCAAGAAAGATTGTATTTATATAGGTGAGGAATCATGTCAGGGCTGGATACAGCACACAAGAAGCTTCTTCCCCCGTTCCTCAGGAAGGACAATGTTGCTTGTGATTTCGACAAAGTGCTCTGGCCTGACTCAGCCTAAAGACAAGAGGAAGCACATTGATCACATGTTTACTCCTTTGATTTCCGTCCCTTTTAGTATTGTATACTGTAGTGCAGTGCATTGTAGGCTGTATACTGTACAATGAACAAATTGTATGGGCCTGAACTTTGAGATTAAAAATTTACTTCTCCCTGAGAACTATATGTTTTGAACAATGTGTTTTCTGTTTTTTGTTTTATGGTTTACTGACTGCTTGATAGTGTATATCATGTTGCTCACTTTGTTTATGATTTGAGAGCAGTGCTTGATTTTGAACACAGGTAAAACTGTTTTGAGGCAAAAAGTTCCATGGCTTTTGTTAAATTATTGTACAGTTTTGAATTAAGTGTTTCATTTTGCAAAAGATCTGAGATGTTCTGCTACTTGTGTGTGTAGATGTGTGAATTGTGTGTAGGGTTTTGACAAGATGACCCTTGTTTGTAAAATCGTGCCTAAGCAATCGTAAAAAAACTGTAAGACCACCATAATTACACACACTGCATTTTTCCAAAAACAGAATTTGTCCAAACGAGAAGAAATAAGTATGGAGCAGAAGACTTTGTGTACACCAAGTGGAAACCTGACACAATCCAACATTCATTTCATGAGGATGGTTCTAGCTGTGGTGTCTTTGTGATGCTAGTAAATGGAGGGGGAGGATGGGTTTACATAAACTGTCCTTACCTTTCCCATGTCAGACTGTGTCTATTCATTTCCACTGCTGTCCTCCTAGATTGGCCAGGTGCTGGAAGAGTTTCTCAAAAAATTCTGACAGCATTACAGTTTTTCTCAATTGCTAAAACACTATAACCAGTCTTTTGAACTAAAATTTCAAAACTATAACGCCATTTTTGAAAAAGCACACCCATTTCCCTAAACTATAAACACTATTCCCTGCTTTGACACATGAGTTATATTTGGTGAACTGTTACTTCAAAACTCTACACACAAATCCCTACATTTCTCAGTGCTTACACCATGAGGTCATTTAGAAAGCACAAGCATTCAATATTGTTCACTCAAGTCTGCGAAGTTTGAGCTCAATTACCCAACTGGAAACACTAGGAGTCAAAATTTAGCACACACCAATCAGAACCTTCGATGGAGATAAAAGGATAAACGTTTTTCTCAGTCACTTTGGTGCATTTCTCAGATCAGAAATGAAATATACATTTGTCTGCAGTTTCCTACATTATCAGTTGCTATTGTCATGTTGCTCAAAATGTATTATATACTGTAGTTCTCTGTGCAATAGTCTTACCCCTCAAAACATCAAGTCATTAGCTCATCGTATAAATCATTACCTAAATGCAAAATTTTTGATCTAGTTGTCCTAAACTGTCAATCATATATTCTACACATTTCTATTAGACTTTTTGTAAATTTGCCATGAATTATTCAAGTGAATCTTGACTTTCACTAATGAAGATAATATAGATCAACCAATGATAACGCAGTTCTCTGAAATAGCTCAAAGGTACATCTCTTGAACCTTCAATTGGAAAGCATATATAGACAGAGGACAACACAGGAGTTACAAATTCTGACAGTGGACTTTCTTATTTTTATTTTCACCTTTGTGCCCATATTTCTTTTTTTTTTTCTGTTTCACAATGACGTTGTGTGCTTTTATTTTATTTTTTTAGTTTTTGTCAGACCACTAGTACAAGTGTAACTGTGAATCCTATCCAGTCTTTTTCAATCAATATCCCACATACAGTAATGTGTAATTTTGAAGAGGAAGAGTAGGAGGTGAAAGAGGAAGAGGAGGAGGAGAAGGAGGACGATGACGACAACAACATGGAAAAGACAGAGGAAGAGCAAGGGCAAGAAGACAACCAGTCTCATATATTTTAGTTGATGAGTGCCAGGGTTGGATCAGGCATGCAAGAGGATTTGACCCCTGCTGCCTGGCCAGGGCTAATTTAGCCTGTGATGCTGAAGAGGTTCTTTGGCCTGTCCCAGACCAAAGACAGGATGCTGGGCAGAATAATTATTTAGTTGTTTTTTGCTGTTTTGTACTGTACTCTACAGTACATTAAATTAAGGAATAAAACACTTGCAAAGGAATAGATTTGTTGTGTTCATCATGTGAAAAGTTCTTTATTTGTATTGTTTTGGTTGTATTGTTTTGAATTTATCTCATCAGTGTGTAAAACTGTATTGTAGTGTGTTTGTTTTTGAGGATTTGTGTGTCATGTCTGAAAGCAAAGTTTGGTTTTTCAGCAAGATTGAATTGTTTTGAGTGGAGAGCTTCATTTTGACCTCAATATAGGAAGTTTGGGGAAATGAGTTAGGAGTTGTGGATTTGTGTTTAGAGTTTCGCAAATAAGAGGCATAATTTCAAGAAATGTGTTTAAGCAATTGAGAAAAACTGTAATATAACACCCAAGGAGATGATGTGGCACTACAGGAACAATTTGGCCAAAAAAAGTTTGCTGGTGTCAGGTATAAAGTACTTTGAAAGAACAGTTTACTTCCATGTCAGAGACAGAGAAATGAATAATAATATTACATTAAAATAACTGCAGTGTCAAAAGAGGAATGCTGCTCTGTGTGTGGAGAAAAAGAAAGAACCTGCACAGAAGCAATGTACCCGGGTATTCACTATGACATTTCTGCCTGTTGACTATGTGTGTTAAGAGAAGACGTGTTTTCACAACTATATTTAATAATTTCAAAACTGTTTAAATAAATCTCACAACATATCCTCTTTCCTTCCAGATTCCAGAGGTGGTTTCATGTTTAGTGCCTCAACATTAATATGCCACTAGAAGAACAGGCATGGATTTGTGATTTGTGTTTATAAGCTATTCAGTTAGAGGAGCTTATGCTGAAAGTGTGTTTACATTGTAATAAATATGTGTTACCTATTTGATATGTTATAGAAATACTTTTTTTGTATTCTGTTTATGTTTCATATTGTTGTGGTGCTTGTTGTCTTCTGCTGGCCTTTGTGTGAATGTTTTTTTAGTAAGCAAACTTGGATTTGTGAGGGAGAAGTAATTGTGACAGTTGATCTTTTTTATTAGAATCTTCAAAATGCCGAAAGAAAAGACCTACAATGGTTCTTTTCTAATTAGAATGCAAGAATTCCAAAAATAGTAGTTTATCTGGCCAGGGAAATGAGGCCAGACTGCAGGAACACTGCATTTTGAACAAGTTTTGGAGCTGTTTGTCGAGATCTCTCTATAGTTAAAAATGCTGAATGCAATAAATACGTCTATCTCCATGGTGTAGTGTATTCTTTGGAGTGTGCTTAATCACATTCAATTGGTTTGGGGTTAACTCGGGTAACCACCAAAAAGTTACAGAAATGTTAATGTGCAGTTAGGATCATTCAGCACCACAGACGTGGACAGCGCCATGTCATACAAACATAACCAAATTTTCCTAAAAATTAAAAATGTCAAGTTCATTTGAGGCTTAATGCTTAGCAGTAATATTAGAAAAAAGACATTACAGACCATTTTTTCATTTCTATCATCACTGTATTCTGTGGGTTTCTTCATTGAGACAACTTCCAGTTCAATGGCTTTCCAAAGGAGGCTCATTGTTCTAAAACAAGTTTCAAAATATTTGATCTGGCCTAAAATGATGAACTTTGTAACTTGAAACTTTTAAAGTTATTTAATAACCATTACAGACACATTGATGGTATAAGGTAAAACTGTACATTACTCATAATGGGTTTAAAGTTCTGATAAAGCACATAATTCCTCTATAAATAAATCCAAAAACTTATTACAGTAATAAATAAATGTAGATAATGTAATATTTTTGATGGAAGTTGTGTTAATTTAGAAACCCATAAAATGATGGTACATATTGATCATCTACAGTAAAAATGTTGTGCAAGTTTCAGATAAATATTTAACTAGTTTTGTAACAGTGTGAACAACTTTTTAAAAGTTATTGAACTAGATAGTATGCCATTAAAGAACCCATTGAATACAGTGATGTTGGAAATGGTTCATTTAGAGCCAATAATTGTACTTTAAAGACTTCTGAAATGTGGAAGAGGGTCAGATAAATATTTAGAAACTTCATTTGTAATGGTGTGAGCCTCTTTTCAAAAGCTATTGAACTAGATAGTGTCTCTATGAATAAACCCATTGAATACAGAAATGTTGAAAATGGTTCATTCAGGGCAAATAATTGTACTTTAAAGACTTCTGAAATGTGGAAGAGGGTCAGATAAATATGTAGCAACTTCATTTGTAATGGTGTGAGCCTCTTTTCAAAAGTTATTGAACTAGATAGTGTCTCTATGAATAAACCCATTGAATACAGAAATGTTGAAAATGGTTCATTCAGGGCAAATAATTGTACTTTATAGACTTCTGTAATGTGGAAGAGGGTCAGATAAATATTTAGCAACTTCATTTGTAATGGTGTGAGCCTCTTTTCAAAAGTTATTGAACTAGATAGTGTCTCCATGAATAAACCCATTGAATACAGAAATGTTGAAAATGGTTCATTCAGGGCAAATAATTGTACTTTATAGACTTCTGTAATGTGGAAGAGGGTCAGATAAATATTTAGCAACTTCATTTGTAATGGTAGGAGCCTCCTTTCAAAAGTTATTGAACTAGATAGTCTGCCATTGAAGAACCCATTGAATACAGTGATGTTGGAAATGTCTCATTTAGAGCAAATAATTGTACTTTAAAGACTTCTGAAATGTGGAAGAGGGTCAGATAAATATTTAGCAACTTCATTTGTAATGGTATGAGCCTCTTTTCAGAAGTTATTGAACTGGATGATGTGTCATTGAAGAAAGTCATAAAACACAATGATGGTACAAATTTAATACATACACTCAAAAAAATAATTCGGTCTAAAAATAAACTTTATGTAATTCAATTAAATGCTAATTTTCCATGTATTTGGATTACATAGTTTTAATATAAACATATTAATAAACTTAATGTGATTCATATGCATCAGTGATACGTGAATGAAACAGGTAAGGTTTATGTAATTATTCCCAGTGTTAAACAAGCACTGCTCAGTGTTCATGTGTTTCCACACTACAGAGTGTTCAAGTAGCATTGACACAGTGTTGGAGTTAAGGAGATCATTATGTGATGATTGATCATTAATGATGAACACCTGCTGAATCATCAATGGAAAGAGAAACACAAGAACTACAGCTGACTTCAGCCACAGCCTTAGAGGAAATCAACTCAAATAAAACAATACATTAAACCTCTCAAGATCTGATTCAACAACTCCACAAACAGATTGACCAGCTTCACTCATTACTAACCAGATTGACTTCTGTCAGACTTCTAGAGAAGCTCTTATTGAGAACTAACAAACGTGTAGATGTTTTGTTTCATGTGAAATCACCATCAATGAGACCAGGGTTTCCTTTGGTTGGGCTCTTGACCCGTCACATGCTAGGTTTAATGTTGTGCTGATAGCTTTTGTTATACTTAAATCAAACATGTTGAGCTTGGCCAACAAAGTATAAAAAAAAAAAAAGTAGGGGGATCTGTTAGTGTGTTAATTTCTTTTGTAGTTTATTTGTTGCATAGATGGATGTTGTGTTACTTTAATATTAGGTCTACTTACAGCTTTACATTTATGTGTTGTATAAATCATATTAGCTGAATCATTTTATCATACTTTGTGTGCTAAAAGTTTTCATCTGTTTCTTTCTAAAGACCACAGACATGATGAATCAGCATATGAATCTCAACAATGGTGATACTCAACAAAATGTTCAGATACATCTCTGAACATCTTAAAACAAGCTATTAAAAAGTCTCAACAAAAAAGGAAGCATAAAAACAATTATTAAGAGTAAAATAAAAATAATCTGACAATTCCACTGCATTGTTTATTCATGTTGCAATGCATGCTGGGATACATGGGAGGGTCTTTTACCAAACTTGTACCCAGCATGCATTGCAACATGACACATATTGTTGACCGTCACCATTGTTGAGATTCATATACAGATTCTTGATGTTTTTGGATTTGAAGGTGATACAGATGAAAACTTTTTGAGCACAAAATGAAATACAAAGTATCTAATCTTCGTGACTTATGAAAAACAGTTACTTGTGAAGCTATAGAGACTGCTATAACAACACAACACCCATCAAATCAGGACTTTGAAAGAATCTGGAGGGATTGACTAACTTTTTTTCTTCTTTGACTTTGGTGGCTAAGCTTCATGTGTTTTATATTTACACAATTAAAGCTACCACCACTGACACCAGCATGTGACGGGTCAAGATCCCAACCAAAGGAAACCCTGGTCTCATTGATGGTGATTTCACATGAAACAAAACATCTACACGTTTGTTAGTTCTCAATAAGAGCTTCTCTAGAAGTCTGACAGAAGTCAATCTGGTTAGTAATGAGTGAAGCTGGTCAATCTGTTTGTGGAGTTGTTGAATCAGATCTTGAGAGGTTTAATGTATTGTTTTATTTGAGTTGATTTCCTCTAAGGCTGTGGTTGAAGTCAGCTGTAGTTCTTGTGTTTCTCTTTCCATTGATGATTCAGCAGGTGTTCATCATTAATGATCAATCATCACATAATGATCTCATTAACTCCAACACTGTGTCAATGCTACTTGAACACTCTGTAGTGTGGAAACACATGAACACTGAGCAGTGCTTGTTTAACACTGGGAATAATTACATAAACCTTACCTGTTTCATTCACGTATCACTGATGCATATGAATCACATTAAGTTTATTAATATGTTTATATTAAAACTATGTAATCCAAATACATGGAAAATTAGCATTTAATTGAATTACATAAAGTTTATTTTTAGACCGAATTATTTTTTTGAGTGTAGGCAGAGTTTATTTATAATCCATCTTGAGGAAATTTTTGCCATTACTTTCTAAAGTGTTCACCCATAATACCCAAAATAAACATTCTATTTGCTCTCATGCTTTCTGAGTACTTGTCAATAATCTGATGGATTCAGTACCATGGACAGTGATATTTCTGCAGGATTGTAAACATCAATCAATGCACATCAATTGTGATATTGTGAAAGTGTAATGTTAAATGAAGATATACAAGTCATACAACGGGAAAACATAACAGTTATTTTAGCCATTCTTTTCATTTAACACATGCAACTGTTACACTGTCAAGTCTTTATTACACTTAAAACCAAAAAAAAAAAAAAAAACAGGTAAATAAAACAGCAAGACATGGGTCTAGTATGTACTGTAGGGTCCAGAAAAGATGTTCCAACTTGCTTTGGAGCAGCTGATCCATGCTTTCAAAACCTATTGAAATAAATCATATTTTATTGTTAGCAACACACCAACACAGTTCGTGTTCATTTTGAGGCAAATAAATAAATAAAAACATTTGTTAAATGATGCTATTAACTATGTTCAGGAGATTACACATGATTTTCCAGTTGTCTGCATTGTTACCAAATTACAGTCCATGTACATGTTCATTATTTGTCATTTCCTAAACATCTTTTAATTATATATCATTATATTGCCATTTTTATTGTTGCTAAAGGAGCATCCGAAGACATAATGTCAGTGATATTTCCCGGTACATCTGTAGTTGGCTAAAACGTAGTTGTCTGTTTGCACACAATGAAAAACAATTAGAACTTTTTAGACGGTCCCTAGCTTGTTTCCAGCTCTACATTGGACATTCAGCGGACATTCGCAAGTAAACATGCTATTAAAATTATACTTGGCCATTTTGATCGATTGTGAAAAAAATTTAGTAAGTTGAAAATGCTGTCGCTGATTAGAATGAGCAAAAAAATACTGCGGTAAAGTTAGTTTCATATTCGCACATTCGGACTTCCGCGTTCAATAACTTTCTAATTATATGTCCAATAAAGTATTTTTTTGCTAATTCTGTTGAGCGACATAATTGTCAACCTACTACATTTTTCACAATCGACCAAAATGGCCAAGTATTGTTTTAATGGCATACTTACTTGCGAACGTCCACTGAATGTCAAACGTATTTTGGCAAACAAGATAGGGACCGTCTAAAAAGTTGCAATTTTTTTCTCATTGTGTGGAAACCGACAACTACATTTTAGCCAACTACAGATGTACCAGCAAACAACATTATTTCTTGTAATGCTATAGATTTTCCTTCAAAAACAATAAAAAATTGCATTATAATAATTGTGTTTGAAAAGAATTTAAAAAATCATGTAGCTTACATGAATTGTAATTTGTGAACAAGATAAGTGGCAAATTACCTGTAATCGCCTGAACATAGTTAATGTCTTCATTTTACAACTGTTTTTACTTATTTATTTGCCTTAAAATGAACAAGAACTGTGTTGGTTTTAACAATAATATGATTTATTTTAATAGGTTTTGAAAGCATGGATCAGCTGCTCCAAAGCAAGTTGGAACATCTTGTCTGGACCCGACAGAAAATACTAGAGCCCATGTCTTGCTGTTTTATTCACTTCTGTTTCTCTGATTTAAAGTGTGATAAAGACTTAACAGTGTAACAGTGTTCTACAGGTATTCAGTTAAAAGAACGGCTAACCTTTTATGTGTTCCTGTTGTGTGACAAATGCATTTCATATTAAACTCTCACAATATTACAATTGACGTGCATTGATTGATGTTTACAGTCCTGCAAAATATCACTGTCCATAGTACTGAATTCATCAGGTTATTGACTAGTACTCAGAAAACATGAGAGCAAACAGGGTTTTATTTTGGGTGAACATTTCAAAAACAAGTGGAAAAACTTGATGATTTATAAGTAATTTGTGTCTCACATATATATTCAGTTTGTATCATCACTGTGTTTTATGGGTTTCTTTAATGATACATCATCCAGTTCAATAACTTTTGAAAAGAAGGTCACAATGATCTAAAATAAGTTGCTAAATATTTATTTGGCCCTAAAGAACACACTACAAGTCTTTAATGTTCAACTATTTGCTCTAGTTGTTTAATTTCTATCATCAATGTATTCTATGGGGTTCTTCAATGGCACAACATCCAGTTCAATAACTTTTGAAAAGAAGGTCACAATGATCTAAAATAAGTTGCTAAATATTCATTTGATCCTAAAGAACACACTACAAGTCTTTAATGTTCAACTATTTGCTCTAGTTGTTTAATTTCTATCATCACTGTATTCTATGGGGTTCTTCAATGGCACAACATCCAGTTCAATAACTTTTGAAAAGAAGGTCACACCACTTTAAAACAAGTTGCTAAATATTCATTTGATCCTAAAGAACACACTACAAGTCTTTAATGTTCAACTATTTGCTCTAGATGTTTAATTTCTATCATCAATGTATTCTATAGGGTTCTTCAATGGCACAACATCCAGTTCAATAACTTTTGAAAAGAAGGTCACACCACTTTAAAACAAGTGGCTAAATATTCATTTGATCCTAAAGAACATACTACAAGTCTTTAATGTTCAACTATTTGCTCTAGATGTTTAATTTCTATCATCAATGTATTCTATGAGGTTCTTCAATGGCACAACATCCAGTTCAATAACTTTTGAAAAGAAGGTCACAATGATCTAAAATAAGTTGCTAAATATTCATTTGATCCTAAAGAACATACTACAAGTCTTTAATGTTCAACTATTTGCTCTAGTTGTTTAATTTCTATCATCAATGTATTCTGTGGGGTTCTTCAATGGCACAACATCCAGTTCAATAACTTTTGAAAAGAAGGTCACACCACTTTAAAACAAGTGGCTAAATATTCATTTGATCCTAAAGAACACACTACAAGTCTTTAATGTTCAACTATTTGCTCTAGTTGTTTAATTTCTATCATCAATGTATTCTATGGGGTTCTTCAATGGCACAACATCCAGTTCAATAACTTTTGAAAAGAAGGTCACAATGATCTAAAATAAGTTGCTAAATATTCATTTGATCCTAAAGAACACACTACAAGTCTTTAATGTTCAACTATTTGCTCTAGTTGTTTAATTTCTATCATCAATGTATTCTGTGGGGTTCTTCAATGGCACAACATCCAGTTCAATAACTTTTGAAAAGAAGGTCACAATGATCTAAAATAAGTTGCTAAATATTCATTTGATCCTAAAGAACACACTACAAGTCTTTAATGTTCAACTATTTGCTCTAGTTGTTTAATTTCTATCATCAATGTATTCTATGGGGTTCTTCAATGGCACAACATCCAGTTCAATAACTTTTGAAAAGAAGGTCACAATGATCTAAAATAAGTTGCTAAATATTCATTTGATCCTAAAGAACATACTACAAGTCTTTAATGTTCAACTATTTGCTCTAGTTGTTTAATTTCTATCATCAATGTATTCTGTGAGGTTCTTCAATGGCACAACATCCAGTTCAATAACTTTTGAAAAGAAGGTCACACCACTTTAAAACAAGTGGCTAAATATTCATTTGATCCTAAAGAACACACTACAAGTCTTTAATGTTCAACTATTTGCTCTAGTTGTTTAATTTCTATCATCAATGTATTCTATGGGGTTCTTCAATGGCACAACATCCAGTTCAATAACTTTTGAAAAGAAGGTCACAATGATCTAAAATAAGTTGCTAAATATTCATTTGATCCTAAAGAACACACTACAAGTCTTTAATGTTCAACTATTTGCTCTAGTTGTTTAATTTCTATCATCAATGTATTCTGTGGGGTTCTTCAATGGCACAACATCCAGTTCAATAACTTTTGAAAAGAAGGTCACAATGATCTAAAATAAGTTGCTAAATATTCATTTGATCCTAAAGAACACACTACAAGTCTTTAATGTTCAACTATTTGCTCTAGTTGTTTAATTTCTATCATCAATGTATTCTGTGGGGTTCTTCAATGGCACAACATCCAGTTCAATAACTTTTGAAAAGAAGGTCACACCACTTTAAAACAAGTGGCTAAATATTCATTTGGCCCTAAAGAACACACTACAAGTCTTTAATGTTCAACTATTTGCTCTAGTTGTTTAATTTCTATCATCAATGTATTCTGTGGGGTTCTTCAATGGCACAACATCCAGTTCAATAACTTTTGAAAAGAAGGTCACACCACTTTAAAACAAGTGGCTAAATATTCATTTGGCCCTAAAGAACATACTACAAGTCTTTAATGTTCAACTATTTGCTCTAGTTGTTTAATTTCTATCATCAATGTATTCTATGGGGTTCTTCAATGGCACAACATCCAGTTCAATAACTTTTGAAAAGAAGGTCACAATGATCTAAAATAAGTTGCTAAATATTCATTTGATCCTAAAGAACATACTACAAGTCTTTAATGTTCAACTATTTGCTCTAGTTGTTTAATTTCTATCATCAATGTATTCTATGGGGTTCTTCAATGGCACAACATCCAGTTCAATAACTTTTGAAAAGAAGGTCACAATGATCTAAAATAAGTTGCTAAATATTCATTTGATCCTAAAGAACACACTACAAGTCTTTAATGTTCAACTATTTGCTCTAGTTGTTTAATTTCTATCATCAATGTATTCTATGGGGTTCTTCAATGGCACAACATCCAGTTCAATAACTTTTGAAAAGAAGGTCACAATGATCTAAAATAAGTTGCTAAATATTCATTTGATCCTAAAGAACATACTACAAGTCTTTAATGTTCAACTATTTGCTCTAGTTGTTTAATTTCTATCATCAATGTATTCTGTGGGGTTCTTCAATGGCACAACATCCAGTTCAATAACTTTTGAAAAGAAGGTCACACCACTTTAAAACAAGTGGCTAAATATTCATTTGATCCTAAAGAACACACTACAAGTCTTTAATGTTCAACTATTTGCTCTAGTTGTTTAATTTCTATCATCAATGTATTCTATGGGGTTCTTCAATGGCACAACATCCAGTTCAATAACTTTTGAAAAGAAGGTCACAATGATCTAAAATAAGTTGCTAAATATTCATTTGATCCTAAAGAACATACTACAAGTCTTTAATGTTCAACTATTTGCTCTAGTTGTTTAATTTCTATCATCAATGTATTCTATGGGGTTCTTCAATGGCACAACATCCAGTTCAATAACTTTTGAAAAGAAGGTCACAATGATCTAAAATAAGTTGCTAAATATTCATTTGATCCTAAAGAACACACTACAAGTCTTTAATGTTCAACTATTTGCTCTAGTTGTTTAATTTCTATCATCAATGTATTCTGTGGGGTTCTTCAATGGCACAACATCCAGTTCAATAACTTTTGAAAAGAAGGTCACAATGATCTAAAATAAGTTGCTAAATATTCATTTGATCCTAAAGAACACACTACAAGTCTTTAATGTTCAACTATTTGCTCTAGTTGTTTAATTTCTATCATCAATGTATTCTATGGGGTTCTTCAATGGCACAACATCCAGTTCAATAACTTTTGAAAAGAAGGTCACAATGATCTAAAATAAGTTGCTAAATATTCATTTGATCCTAAAGAACACACTACAAGTCTTTAATGTTCAACTATTTGCTCTAGTTGTTTAATTTCTATCATCAATGTATTCTGTGGGGTTCTTCAATGGCACAACATCCAGTTCAATAACTTTTGAAAAGAAGGTCACACCACTTTAAAACAAGTGGCTAAATATTCATTTGGCCCTAAAGAACACACTACAAGTCTTTAATGTTCAACTATTTGCTCTAGTTGTTTAATTTCTATCATCAATGTATTCTATGGGGTTCTTCAATGGCACAACATCCAGTTCAATAACTTTTGAAAAGAAGGTCACAATGATCTAAAATAAGTTGCTAAATATTCATTTGATCCTAAAGAACACACTACAAGTCTTTAATGTTCAACTATTTGCTCTAGTTGTTTAATTTCTATCATCACTGTATTCTATGGGGTTCTTCAATGGCACAACATCCAGTTCAATAACTTTTGAAAAGAAGGTCACACCACTTTAAAACAAGTGGCTAAATATTCATTTGATCCTAAAGAACACACTACAAGTCTTTAATGTTCAACTATTTGCTCTAGATGTTTAATTTCTATCATCACTGTATTCTATGGGGTTCTTCAATGGCACAACATCCAGTTCAATAACTTTTGAAAAGAAGGTCACACCACTTTAAAACAAGTGGCTAAATATTCATTTGATCCTAAAGAACACACTACAAGTCTTTAATGTTCAACTATTTGCTCTAGTTGTTTAATTTCTATCATCAATGTATTCTGTGGGGTTCTTCAATGGCACAACATCCAGTTCAATAACTTTTGAAAAGAAGGTCACACCACTTTAAAACAAGTGGCTAAATATTCATTTGGCCCTAAAGAACATACTACAAGTCTTTAATGTTCAACTATTTGCTCTAGTTGTTTAATTTCTATCATCAATGTATTCTATGGGGTTCTTCAATGGCACAACATCCAGTTCAATAACTTTTGAAAAGAAGGTCACACTGATCTAAAATAAGTTGCTAAATATTTATTTGGCCCTAAAGAACATACTACAAGTCTTTAATGTTCAACTATTTGCTCTAGTTGTTGAATTTGTCTCATCAATGTATTCTATGGGGTTCTTCAATGGCACAACATCCAGTTCAATAACTTTTGAAAAGAAGGTCACACTGATCTAAAATAAGTTGCTAAATATTCATTTGATCCTAAAGAACATACTACAAGTCTTTAATGTTCAATTATTTGCTCTAGATGTTGAATTTGTATCATCAATGTATTCTATGGGGTTCTTCAATGACACAACATCCAGTTCAATAACTTTTGAAAAGAGGCTCACACCATTACAAATGAAGTTGCTAAATATTTATCTGACCCTTTTCCACATTTCAGAAGTCTTTAAAGTACAATTATTGGCTCTAAATGAACCATTTCCAACATCACTGTATTCAATGGGTTCTTTAATGGCATACTATCTAGTTCAATAACTTTTAAAAAGTTGTTCACACTGTTACAAAACTAGTTAAATATTTATCTGAACCTTGCACAACATTTTTACTGTAGATGATCAATATGTACCGTCATTTTATGGGTTTCTAAATTAACACAACTTCCATCAAAAATATTACATTATCTACATTTATTTATTACTGTAATAAGTTTTTGGATTTATTTATAGAGGAATTATGTGCTTTATCAGAACTTTAAACCCATTATGAGTAATGTACAGTTTTACCTTATACCATCAATGTGTCTGTAATGGTTATTAAATAACTTTAAAAGTTTTAAGTTACAAAGTACATCATTTTATGTCAGATCAAATATTTTGAAACTTTTTTTAGAACAATGAGCCTCCTTTGGAAAGCCATTGAACTGGAAGTTGTCTCAATGAAGAAACCCACAGAATACAGTGATGACAGAAATGAAAAAATGGTCTGTAATGTCTTTTTTCTAATGTTACTGCTAAGCATTAAGCCTCAAATGAACTTGACATTTTTAATTTTTAGGAAAATTTGGTTATGTTTGTATGACATGGCGCTGTCCACGTCTGTGGTGCTGAATGATCCTAACTGCACATTAACATTTCTGTAACTTTTTGGTGGTTACCCGAGTTAACCCCAAACCCATTGAATGTGATTAAGCACACTCCAAAGAATACACTACACTATGGAGATAGACATATTTATTGCATTCAGCATTTTTAGCTATAGAGAGATCTCGACAAACAGCTCCAAAACTTGTTCAAAATGCAGTGTTCCTGCAGTCTGGCCTCATTTCCCTGGCCAGATAAACTACTATTTTTGGAATTCTTGCATTCTAATTAGAAAAGAACCATTGTAGGTCTTTTCTTTCTGCATTTTGAAGATTCTAATAAAAAAGATCAACTGTCACAATTACTTCTCCCTCACAAATCCAGGTTTGCTTACTAAAAAAACCATTCACACAAAGGCCAGCAGAAGACAACAAGCACCACAACAATATGAAACATAAACAGAATACAAAAAAGTATTTCTATAACATATCAAATAGGTAACACATATTTATTACAATGTAAACACACTTTCAGCATAAGCATAAACTGAATAGCTTATAAACACAAATCACAAATCCATGCCTGTTCTTCTAGTGGCATATTAATGTTGAGGCACTAAACATGAAACCACCTCTGGAATCTGAAAGGAAAGAGGATATGTTGTGAGATTTATTTAAACAGTTTTGAAATTATTAAATGTAGTTGTGAAAAACACATGTCTTCTCTTAACACACATAGTCAACAGGCAGAAATGTCATAGTGAATACCCGGGTACATTGCTTCTGTGCAGGTTCTTTCTTTTTCTCCACACACAGAGCAGCATTCCTCTTTTGACACTGCAGTTATTTTAATGTAATATTCATATTCATATTCAATATTCATTTCTCTGTCTCTGACATGGAAGTAAACTGTTCTTTCAAAGTACTTTATACCTGACACCAGCAAACTTTTTTTGGCCAAATTGTTCCTGTAGTGCCACATCATCTCCTTGGGTGTTATATTAATGCTGTCAGAATTTTTTGAGAAACTCTTCCAGCACCTGGCCAATCTAGGAGGACAGCAGTGGAAATGAATAGACACAGTCTGACATGGGAAAGGTAAGGACAGTTTATGTAAACCCATCCTCCCCCTCCATTTACTAGCATCACAAAGACACCGCAGCTAGAACCATGCTCATGAAATGAATGTTGGATTGTGTCAGGTTTCCACTTGGTGTACACAAAGTCTTCTGCTCCATACTTATTTCTTCTCGTTTGGACAAATTCTGTTTTTGGAAAAATGCAGTGTGTGTAATTATGGTGGTCTTACAGTTTTTTTACGATTGCTTAGGCACGATTTTACAAACAAAGGTCATCTTGTCAAAACCCTACACACAATTCACACATCTACACACACAAGTAGCAGAAGATCTCAGATCTTTTGCAAAATGAAACACTTAATTCAAAACTGTACAATAATTTAACAAAAGCCATGGAACTTTTTGCCTCAAAACAGTTTTACCTGTGTTCAAAATCAAGCACTGCTCTCAAATCATAAACAAAGTGAGAAAAATGATATACACTATCAAGCAGTCAGTAAACCATAAAACAAAAAACAGAAAACACATTTTTCAAAACATATAGTTCTCAGGGAGAAGTAAATTTTTAATCTCAAAGTTCAGGCCACAATTTGTTCATTGTACAGTATACAGCCTACAATGCACTGCACTACAGTATACAATACTAAAAGGGACGGAAATCAAAGGAGTAAACATGTGATCAATGTGCTTCCTCTTGTCTTTAGGCTGAGTCAGGCCAGAGCACTTTGTCGACATCACAAGCAACATTGTCCTTCCTGAGGAACGGGGGAAGAAGCCTCTTGTGTGCTGTATCCAGCCCTGACATGATTCCTCACCTATAAATACAATCTTTCTTGCCCTCCTCCTCTTCCTCTTCCATCTCCTCCTCCTCTTTCTTGCCCTCTTCCTCCTCCTCCTCTTTCTTGCCCTTCTCCTCCTCTTCCTCCTCATCACCCACCTCGCATAAGCACTCGTCCTCGTCCTCTCACATTGTTTCTTCTATCCATTCTCAGACTTTCTCCTTCCCATCTTCAACACTCTGTTACAACCTGAACTGGCTTATATTGGTTGTGTCACATCATTTGAAAAAGTTACAGTAATATCAATTTTGAGTGGTTGTGTTTAACCAATGACATTAGTTCTCTATTTGTATTTGATTGTTGCCACTTGTGTTTACCAATATGGATGATATGTGTATTAGAGTGCATAATGTGTTTTGAGAATGAGAATGTGTTTAGAGTTTTGCTGAAAAGTCTAAGTTTGATTTGAAAATTGTGTTTTAACATGTGAAATGGTTTAAGGTATACTGACAACAGACTGCGCAAATAGCTAAATGAGGTCAGGCAACTGAGAACTTTGTTCAGCCATTGGGTTTTAGTGTTTTAGCAATTGAGAAAAACTGTAAACACTTGTAACATTTCTACCTTTCTAATGATACAGTCTGGGTTTGATTTTTTTTCTCTTTTTTGAGATATTGTTTAAGAATATGAATATATTGTCCAAACACAACACACGAGACAAGTATTGCACCTTGATGAAAGTATTTATTTTTCACCATGTGTAAAATCCTTCAGTACATCATTGCAATTAGACTGCATTTTGCACTGAAAATCAGAACATATTCTAAAAACACCTTAGCATCATCATCTCTTCTTGTAGCTGAATATGGGAACTTTGTCCCTGCTGGAAAAAAAAGCCTGGTTTTAGCTGGTCATATCTGGTCAGCAGGCTGGTTTAAGAGGGGTTTTGGCCACTTTCCCAGCCTGGTCAGGATGGTCTTAGCTGGTCAGGCTGGAAAACCACCAGTTAAAACCAACCTGACTATACTGCCCAGGCTGGGTGACCAGCTAAAACCAACTACTTTCAGCTTACAGTAAACCAGCTAAGACCAGCCAACCAGCCTACATTTTTTTCAGCGGGGACAGCCAATGTCCTCCCTCACAAGATGGCAAGGGAAGAATTTTCTCGAATGGCGATTCCATCCTTGCCCAGACTCGGCTTCTATTAGGTCACACAGGCCTCCTCCATAGCTTGAATGAGAGGCATAACATAGGTCGGAGATCCTAAACCTTCCACTACCATGAAAAAAAGGGGAAAGTTTTGGGGGAGGTACTGTAATGTTGGAACAAGTTTCTGGTTGCATAATTCCAATACCTAGTCTGTCCAATAATTAGTCAGTCTAAAAATGTATGTGTTCTGTATTGTGAGGACCTATTTTGGCATGCCAGTGTAATGAGCCCATTCTGCATGATTGCAGCATATATAGTGATGTTCCCACAGCTTTGGGCCGGAACTTTTAGAATAGCTTTGTGGTAAAAGATGTTTCTCCTTATTCCTATTACTGCAACTTACTGCCTTTTTATAGTGCTTACACCTTGATTGTTGAGTTTACAGTTAAGCACCTAAGTGTCTGCACACCTGATGGCCATGTTTGATCATTGGTTCATATGTGTAGTATTTCTGAAAGCAGTGCCTTAAAATGGCTAAGAAGTGACATTTCTGTAGATTTCTGTGTCTAATGTAGAGAAGTGTGTTTAGTGTCTTGCATAACAAAGTGTGTAGTGTCTTGCAAAAAGTGTGAGGCTGAGAATGTGCTTATAGTTGTGTAGATTTGGGCTGAGGCTTTGCTCCTTGGGTGTCAGGTTTCATTAACTGTGTGCTATTTTTAACTTTAGTGTGTAAGCAATCGTAAAAAACTGTAAGCAACACCAACTATGCTAATATACCATTATTAGCATATTGGAGGTAAACATAACTTTTTATGATTAAGTATCATACCCAATTTTGTTTGCATGTCTGTTTGGCTTGTTTCATTTCTTTTGTACAACTTTTAGTGTCAGGTATTAAAATTTGTGTTACTGTGAGAATGTAGACACTAAATTGGAGAAAAGTAAATAAAGAAATTATAACTACTAAGTCAAATAAATGTCACTGAAAAGATCAAACATTTATGGGCATTTCTATGTTTATATATACTACCTTACCATTTGCATTTCTAGTCTTTGTATTCCAGTCTTTTTACTTGTCACAAAGCTTCAATGTATGTTGTTGATATTTATGAAAGTGATGAGCCCATCATACTGCTCAAAGGTGGCCTGTTTATCATAAATGTAAATGATCATGTCTGTGTGATGTACATGTAAAAATTAAGAATCATAAGAAGTTGCTCTCACTTTTCACAATCCTTGCTGTGCCACCTGTTCCCTTGTGCCATTTAAAATGACGCCTGTGGTGTAATGGCTTAGCTGGTAAAGATTTGCACCTTTCATATTAAGCAAAGCTCTTAAATAGCACTCAATAGTCTAAAAATGATACAGCATTGCAATTTGAATTAAATTAGTTGAATTATTACATACACTGAAGACAGTGCATTTACTTACCAAATATAAATACAAATATAATTACACAATTATGTATTTAGATTTTTGTTTTGATATGTGTTCCTCTCCTAATAGCCATTCAATGTGGCCTCAGTGTTTGGAATTCCTTGTGATGGAACAGATACTCCAGTTTCCGGCCAGGAGACTTCACAATGGCTACAACCAGGTGGATTCTTTTTGTGTTTTTTTTTTTTTTTTTTTTTTTGTGGAAGAGAAAAACCATTTGGAATTGGTGGATGGGAAATGTTGTTCCTTCTTCATCAATGTTTCGTGAGACTGATCAAGGTTCACATGTGCCTCAGGTTGGAGCAATAGCTTTTGAGGAAGGTTTTGCTGAATAGTATCAAACAGTGAGGATGTATGGACAAAAATATGGATTGTTCTCTTTCCCCAACCATGTCTCATCACCTGCTACTTGTTTATTCACCTCTTGAATGACCTGCTGAAAATAAGCAGAGAATTGTGATCTGCCAATGATGAATGCATGTCTTCTGTCTTCACTTTCACACATTTCCCAGTCTATAGAGCAGATGTGCAGAACAGTATATGACTTCATTTCATCCCATAATTTCCCCCATGCAGACCTCATATGCTCTGTTGAGGTAAGAGCTGCTGTGCTTATTATTGAAAGCAAGCATCACACTTTGTATTAAAGCCCAGCTGTAAACAGTCTTGACCTGGTGAATATTTATTTGTGTGTATTTTAACAAATGCAATGTAAATTGCATGAGCCAAAATGTGATTGGTGTTACTGAGTGATCGATGGACAGCATTTCACAAATAGGAAGAAGGGGTGCGTCTTGATTGTTTCAATCAGTTGTTCTAATAGTAACTAGCCGACCAAGTTTGTAGCTGACCACATTTGTGTAAGGACTCTAATGGTTTAGTTACTGAACTTGGTTGGTTAAGCAGTAAGTCATCATTGCAATAATACTTACATATCAGGTGTTTACATCTTTCATTTCTAAAATTTTTTAAAAAGGTGTGAATTGTGGTTAAGTATAGTGACCCATTACTGGTATTTGTGCTCTGCTTTTAACCCATCTAAGTACGCATGCACGCACAATAAACAAACACTCAGTAAAGTGGGCAACAGATAAGATCAGTGTAGTGTTCAAGACACCCAGTCACCATGACTAGAGAAAGTATATGCTGTATTGGGTTTTTGATGTTTATGGTTAGAAAATTGCTTTGCAATCAGCTGCCAACATAGCAATCTTATAAACTCATATTGTGTATTTACACACAAATAATCAAACTACACATATGACATGTAGTTTGGTGGTTTTGCTGTCCATCCTCAATCTAACCACAGGCTCTACTCTTCACCACAACGGTAACACTACAAAACCAACAGAAACTTCAGTAAATTCTGAAACTGGGCAGTGGATTTTTAGTTCCCAGCATGCTTTGCATAGGGCTAGATCAGGAGCTTAAATGTGGAAATTAAGTGCTGTTTAATGTTTTTGTTTTTTTGGGGGGGAATGGGTGGATAAGGAAAGACTTAAAGTTTGTTGTTCAGTTATATTTCACATTTAAAATAGTTTTTGTTTGTCAATTTTTTAAAGGTTACCATTATGGTGAAGTGTAGCGCTTGTGGTTAGGCTATGGGTACATAAAATGGAGACAGGCTGAAATGCTCACATTCTGCTTATGATTGAACTGAAATCATAACTTGTGAAATGCATGCTCAGAAGTTGAACTGAATTTGTATTGTTACATTATTCTCTTGACAATAAGTTAAATAAATCTGTTTGATAAGTAGCAAAAAATTCACATGTATAGCGTTTCTATCATTTAAAAAACAAACAATTGCAGCACATTTTTGCATTTGTATAACAGCTACTGACAACCTAAACAGAAGCTCCACTGTTCACCACAATGGTAACAAATACAAAAATCTTGTATAAATTGTTTTGAATGTTCAAAATAACTGTACATTAAACTCATAAACAGGTTCATAACAATGCAGAAAACTTTGAAATGTTTATTTCTTGGAAAGTTAGTGTTGTATAACTCCAGTTTGTTGGACTAACATCAGTGTTGTCAAGTCCGTGATTATTTTACTCTGTTGCCGCGATTGGTTTTTCATGTCAGCGGGTTGAAACGACCCCAATAACATTATCTTATCTTTATCCCCTGGAATGTGACCCCCCCCCCTCCCCCGAAGCGTGATTTTTACTGGGGGACACCCCTCAAAATGACGTTGGGCTAGTTTTGAGCAGCAATTGGGCAGGATTTTTTGTGAACCCACCCTGGCAACCCTGACTAACACATTCACATCTTGGCCCAGTGCAGCTGGATTATTTTGGATTGTGAGAGTATTTGGATGGGCAAGAGGGGAATTGCACACTGCTTTCATTTGTAAATATGCTTGACATGTTGATATTTGTTGATTTAACATGGATTTATTTTCTTCAGAACTGTAGAACACATGGTCTGTCCAAGATTTTTTTTTTTGAGGACTCTTCTTGTGAAGTCATATATATATATATATATATATATATATATAAGTACGTCTGACCTTTCAATTAGCATTTCTGGCTACTTTATATAGGTACTGCAAGTACTGGTACTTCAGAGTGGATCTCTGTCACAATCGGGACGACTGAGAGTGGGGATCCAAATGCAAGGCTTTATTGCGAAGATCGTGGTCGAACAGACAGGGTCGAAAATCACCAGCGAACAGCAACAACAGAGATAATCCAATATCGTAATCCAATAAACAAGCGTGGGTCAAAAGACAGGTGAGCAGTCCAAAGTAAACAATGGAATGAAAACCAGAAACTAGAAAACTATGACTAAGACTAGGGATAAACTGACTAAGACTGTGACTAGGAAAACAGGGAAAACAAACAGGGAAAAACGCTCAGTAAGGTCCACAAATGCAAATCAATACTTCGCAGTGTGAGTGTGTGTGTAGCTGGCCTTTATGGAGGACAGACAGGAAGTAACCAGCGAAGCAGCAGAGGGAGCAGCAACAGTCTGTGAGGGGCAAGGCTCCCTCTGCTGGCCTGGTGTGACAATCACAAATTACATTACATTTATTTATTTGTTCATTCATTCATGGATTGCATGTAATGTGTCTCTTATTCTTTAAACAACCTATTTTCTAAGAAACAGGAAAATGTCTATATTTGGTCCTTTGTCATGCACTCTCAGAAAAAAAGATACAAAATTCTACCTCTGCAGAACATTTTTTCTGACAGTGTATGTACCCAAAACATGTTTTAAATTTTCAGTTAGAGGTACAAAATTGTACCCTTTAGGGTACCACTCCAGTGACGTTACTTGTACCCTAAAATGTACAGTTTTGTAACTTTTTTCTGAGAGTGTGGCATGGACAGTCAATAATCTGACACAACAACTGAGACAACCCTAAATATTAAATATGTATTAGCATTTAGCTGTTCTTAATATCACTTTCTGCAAAATAATTACTGACATGTTGTGAAGAGAGGCTGATAAGATTTAGATTTAATTTCCCTTCCATTTAATATGTTTATCTTCTAGGTAAGGAAACAACATCTGCAAAGTTAAATTTTTATGCTGACGATACAATTATTTACTCAACTGCATCTTCATTATCTCAAGCTATTACAATCCTTCAGGAGTCTTTTTGTACTTTACAGCTTACTTTATTAGATCTGAAATTAGTTTTAAATACAAATAAAACTAAATACATTATTTTTTTACACGTAGTTGTTCTATGACCACTGCTCTATTTATTCTTTCAGTTCACGAGTTCCCACTTACATATAATTAGCTGGAGTATGTAAGCATGTTTGGCGTGCTGTCCGGGGAAGGGCTCCGAGCTCGGGAATGGCCCGAACCTAGAATATATATTGTCAAATATATACTAACTCTTCATTTCAAAACAGAACACATCTTTCTCTGATCACACTAACTTTACCAAAACACTGGAAATCTGACTCAAAATGAAATTATTCTGTCAAAGAATAACACTTGTTTTCACTTCACAAGGTACACAGCAAAATCCCCGGTGTTAATTTAACACTCTCAGTGTTCATTTGTGGACTCATATATACACTGCTTCAGTGTTAACTTCAACATTAGTTAGGCTCTTGACCCGTAAATCTTCGATATTAGGTCTTATTTGGCTGCAATAACTGGGTTATAACAGCCAGACAAGCCAAGAGCAGAAATCATCAGGAGGCATTGACTGTGCTTGACATATTATCATATAGTGACTTGAGTATTTGAGATAGGATTTCCTTACAGACTACAAGAAACTGTGAACAAAAGAGCAATCAGTTTTGGCATAATCAGACAGATAAAAAGAGTTAATTTTAATTTAGACACACAGACATGAAGAATCATTGTGAGCATCACAACAACGGTGACCATCAAAAAGCGTGTTGTAGCCAATCAGAACTCATCCATGACTCCCATCATGCATTGCGGCATGAATAAACGATGAGAGTTCAGAGTTGATCTGTTTATCTGAATATGCCTTTGTCACCATTGTTGAGATTCATGGGCTGGTTCTTGATGTCTATGTGTGCCTACATGAAACACTTTTCTAAAACAGGTTGTAAAAAAATCTTTCCAAAACAGTATAGGAAGTGCTGGATCTTCTGTGGATTGTCAAGGCTATTACAATAAGTGAAAAAAAAAACCTAACAGATTAGACATGGTGATTCATGCCAAATAATGAATATGTTAAAACATAATCATCACCTGATGACATGAGCTTATGTCTGGCTGTTTTAAATCAAACACAGCAACAAACAAAATCTAGTATTAAAGATCTAAGGGTCAAGAGCCCAACTAATGCAAACACTGACCACTATAATGGTTGCTTAAAAATGTTGGTTTTCTCCTTTGGGGATTCTGCTTATTAACATCAGGTGTCTTCAATAATGATCAATCATCACTTTGTTAATCACCTAATTATCTCATTAACTTTAACACTGGCTTCAGTGTTAAAGTTAACACTGAAGCAGTGTTGAAGTTAACACTGAAGCAGTGTATATATGAGTCCACAAATTAACACTGGGAGTGTTAAATTAACACCGGGGATTTTGCTGTGTACATGCAGTCAGTCAAAGTACACCAGGTTTCAAAATACTGGCTATTGTTGACATTACAAAAACTGCATAGACTTTTTGTTTCAGTTTTACAGGTATTTGCATGCATAATATGCAATCCACCGTTTTGACAGTACATTTCTTGTTTGGGAACTGTATGTCCACATGTACAGTAATGTTCACATTCAAAAGCATTCCAGGAAAAAGCAAATACATTTCTTTTTCTGTTTATTACAGGAGGTACAGTAGAAACACAGCATGATAGAACAGAAAAAGTTTTACAGTATTGCTTACAGTGAACAAAATATCCATGAAACACACAAGAGCATTCTGAACAAAAAAGAAAAAAAAAAAGAAAAGAATAACAACAGCAAAAAGCAAAAAAAAAAAAGCACAAAATTACTGTATCTAATCTCTGTGATCTTCAGGGTTAGGCCACATGTTTCCAAACAGGGTTGGGGCCTTTCATGAATTGAACTGAGAATGAATGGTAAATTCCAATTCACTTCCTGGAATGGAATTGGATTTGGAATTGGAATGTCAGGAAACTGAATTGAAATCAAATAAATTCCACTAAATTCCACTTGAGTTGCTAGTTTATAATACATTAAATATTGTAAATCACATAAACAACAAACATATAAAAGAAATAAAAAGCACTGTATGTTTAGTATGTTAAGTATGATCATTTCACATGCCAAATTTCAGGAAATGATGATAATTCGATGCAATAAAAAGTGAATGAAAAACATGAATGAACATGACTATTTTTTTGTGAGTTGAGACATATGTGGAAATCATATATTGAATGTACAGTACATACAGAAACTTATCATCACTGTCATTCAATAAAATGACAGTGATGATAAGTTTCTGATTCAGTGATGATAAGTGACAAATGCATTTAGAGACATACATTTGAACTTTATTTATGATGCTTTACAAATACCAAGTAATGTATGAAATAGAGTTGATCAAATGCAAGTAAATAAAATGAACGACAGTGGTGATAAGTTTCTCTATGCACTATACGTTCAATATATGATTACCACATAAGATATGTCTCAACTCACAAAAAATGAGTCATGTTCATTCATGTATTTCATTCACTTTTTATTGCATCGAATTATCATAATTTCCTGAAATTTGGCATGTGAAATGATCATACTTAACCAACTAAACATACAGTACTTTGTATTTCTTTTATATGTTTGTTGTTTATGTGATTTACAATATTTACAGTTTTTTACAGACACTAGGACACATTTCTCAATACTTAGGTCACTTTTGCAAAACTCTTCACACAATTCTCCTAACCGACTTTCAGCTTGGCAAAGCAGTTCATTTCACATTCAAAATGCACTACAACTACCAAAACACTTTATTCAGGTCTCAAATAAACTCATTCTTCCAGAACACTAGCAAAGGTTGACAGCCGACAAACACACTTTGTCACCCACAAAACAATGAGCTAAAAAACACTAACAACATGCAGCATTACACAGTGTTTTCTTGTGTAAAACAAGGACATCTCTGTTTATAATTGCAATATATATTGTTTATAACTGCAATATATATTGTTTATAACTGCAATATATGTTACTGGGATGAATCAGACATGATGCAGAATTCGTCAATATTTTATGTTGTTTATTTATTTTTATTTTTTTGCACTAAGTAATTCCAAAATACAAGAATTTGTATACACACCATCCACTGATACAGATACAATAGTAATGCTAATCTACTCGCATTTATAGATTTGAAATATGTTTCAATAAAATATTTCTGTTTAATTTTGCTGTCTTAT
>NC_133362.1:50938352-50965852 GCF_049309525.1 Garra rufa
CCTTTTATGGGTTTATTAATGCTCTGCACACACTATATGCAACAGCGCACATTTATTTAGGTTTAACGTTTAAACTAATTGTTCAGTACTTGAACGGTTTTATATCTATAGATTTTTTTTTAAGGCAAGTCGTGATGATTTGAGAAGGCAAAATGATCAAACAGAATATGATTAGTTAATTGTAACAAACGTGGTTTAAATATTTCCACACATGCTAGCATAACCAAATTTACAGTATTTACTAGTTGCCATAGCAACACTATGCAGAGCAAAATGTGCGTCAAAATTCAAAAGCCTTTTGAAGATCGCTGAATATTTATTTTACCATAGTAAAAGTACATTTCTGGCTGAAATAAACTTTTATTTCAGTTTTTAGTATTCATTTAAAATTAGACAAATCTGCTATTATTTTAATCTCCAATTTGTTATTTATCAGTTTAGACAGTTTATTAATGCTTGACAAACCAGCAGAAGACAACCTGTTTTATATTCCTGCAGATGGGGAACGTTGTGACACTGTGACAATATGCCCCGCTGTTATTAAACTGCACTATTCTATGACATTAGCGGTGCAATTTACACTATTTACTTGTATGGGTTTTGATAAGAAACAGGTGAATAAAGGATGACAATCAATGTTCAGATGTTATTATTTCAACAAATGTAAAGCATTTTGGCTGGTTTATGTGTGTGGTGTTCTATGAGAGCTGTGTGTGGAGGAGTGGAGTGTTCTTCTGAATGTCTAAATGTGTTTCATCTATTTGTCCACATTGTTTTTTGAACTACTGTACAGCTGTGTGTTGCGATCAGGGCCGTTCAAAGCATTGTTGCGATGTGTTCATTGTCAAACTCCAAAATTAGATTTTTTTTTTAAACGTCATTACTTCATTTGAAAAAGTTAACACATGTATTTTACTGACAAAATATTTTAGTTTGTTGTGCATATATTTTTTTCATTCGATCAGATAACATTTTAAGCTGTCATACGGTCGTGTTACAATGTGCCCCTCAGATGTTACAATGTACCCCACGGTCCCCACCTACGGGGCATGTTGTCACGTTTCACTTCCTTTCTTTTGAGGTAAATAATGAAAAACGTATACACTGTAAATATGAAACAAAGCAATATATTTGTACTAGACAAGTGTGAAAATAATATGGATAAAAATTGTACTCTGAACCCCAAGTGGATTTACATAAACCGCGAAATCCAAAAAGTTATTGTGCCCCGCTCTCCCCTATATTATTATTTAAATTTATTATACAAAATTAAACAAACAAAAATGCTCCAAACGTTTTTCTAAATTTACTTAATAAAAAACGACACTAGATATAATCACTTTGCCATTGCATAAAAAAAACTGAACTATTTTAATAGCTGAAACTATTATTAGTATTAAGTTGTTTTGGGAAAAGGGGGAAAAAGACGGGCTCACGGTCGAGAATTCTGATTCTGGAAAAGGTCACTAATCTTAGTTATAGAGATCTCTGTGTCTGTGATTAGCTACATTGCTGAACGCTGCAAAACACGTGTGGATAGTTTGCCATGTCTTCATTTGCTTTTGCTTTCGTTTGAGGGAATTTAGCTCTGTCTGGTACCCTTGTACACCCAGACCTGAGCTTGGCTAACCGCTCCAGTTGCAGAGGGCAGTCGGGGATTCCATGACTAATATAATATATAAAGCATAAATGTATCTTCATTATTGTATTATTGCATCCACAGCTGAATAGGTTGTATAATCAATTGAGAACAAAATATGAATATCGCATTTGCTGGACAACACCTGCCACCTTGGGGTGCTTTTACTTGAGTCGTGTTACAACAGTTATGTGTCTGACCAAGCAAATAAATAAATAACTCATTGTAATAGACAAGATCAAGATCATGAACACTCCTGACACTATACAGTTAGAACAATTAAAAAAATATAAAGAGAAAATTACAAAATACATTTACATTTATTATTGTTTAAAATGCTGTTAATGGATTTGTTTCAGCTATTTAAAATGTAACTATTTAAAATCTTTGATGTCATGTTCTCTGATGACTTTAGTACCATGGACAGTGAATTGTTAGCAGGCTGCCGTAGTGGAAACGTAATTTGAAGACGGTCCCTCAGATGAGCGATGACGTCACGACACTCCATAGAGGTAAGCGTGTTTATCAGCTTCTTTAAAACGCCGACTTCTGCAGAAAAATGTGTTGTAGTTTGTGCTCATAATAGTGGGTAATGATGTTTGACCAAAAATAGCCTTTTTTGATGCAGATTAACAGAGTTATTGAACGCGGAAGTCCGAATGTCCGAATATAAAACCAACTTTACCGCAGTCAAAAAAATTACTTTATTGCGCTTATAATCAGAAGGTTATTGAACGCGGAAGTGTGTGAATGTTTTGAATGTGCGAATATAAAACCAACTTTACCCAAGTCAAAAAGCTTAGTTCAGAGTAGTGATGGGAAGTTCGGATCATTTTACAGACTCGGATCTTTGAGTCTCGTTCAGCAAAATGAACGAATCTTTTTTCGAGTCATTTCGTTCATTCCGTTCATTTTACCAAAATATAATAAAAAAACTACGTGTTACTTCCATAACCCATGTACTGCTTATACAAACGTTGATCACACTACAAAACAAGACAAAACTATAATGCTATTAGAAACATAAGAGACTAATTCATTTTTACCTGGGTCTTCAGTCTATGATTAACTCCCTCACCTCTATCTGTCCGGGTTTGAGTCGTTCGTTCATCACGTGACAGCCCCATACGCTTAACCTATGCTGCTGGAGCCGGAAACAGAATGGATTCGTTCATCTCTCGAGTCTTTCGGGTTTGAGTCGTTCGTTCATCACGTGACAGCCCCATACGCTTAACCTATGCTGCTGGAGCCGGAAACAGAATGGATTCGTTCATCTCTCGAGTCTTTCGGGTTTGAGTCGTTCGTTCATCACGTGACAGCCCCATACGCTTAACCTATGCTGCTGGAGCCGGAAACAGAATGGATTCGTTCATCTCTCAAGTCTTTCGGGTTTGAGTCGTTCGTTCATCACGTGACAGCCCCATACGCTATGCTGCTGGAGCCGGAAACAGAATTGATTAGTTCATAGGTGCGTTCGACTTCATGCGGCGCCGAAAGAAATCGGCTGCCGCCTTACAAAACAATGCATTCTGGTAAGATCATTTGTCCGACTTTGATCGGCGCTGCAGCCGCCTTTCGATCACGTGTGCCATCAAAGTAACGTGAGAGCAAAACGAGAGCAGTCGCAGAGGTCAGGCGCTGCAGTTGCTTAAAACCGACTGCGAAAGCCTTGATGACGACACACTTTATTCTCATTGGTCAGATTATGTGATGACAAGCACGACGTGTGCTGCGTGTTTTTCTTAAAAAAGTTCACGTGTGTAATCAATCTTTATATCGAATATCTGATATTCAAACAAAACATTATTGATAAAAATGAAGACTAGGCGATATGGTAAATATATATTCTTATTGTATAAGAGTAAAAAAAAAAAAAAAAAAACTGGTCAACCAGAGGCCGTTTTTTAATGGATGTTGTGAGAGGCTTCACTACACTGAATAAACTGCTTATAAAAATTGAAAAAATGTCCTATAGCTAACTACAAAACCAAGATACAAATAATAAGCGTCATATTTCATTACACTGAAGTAACTCACATACTTGATATGATCAACAAAAAAGCAAAACGATTGTAGCATATAGAATAAATGATAGGGTAACTTTTTTCTTTTATTTATTTATCTTATGTAGTTTCATTTCTTCTTTTTCTTTATTCCTTTTTTTTTTGTGTATGTTTGAAATACAGTCTCATCGTCTATAAGTGTCCGACTTGACCGCCGTCTCTTCACTCCTCCCCCGACTGCAAGCGGCTGCTCTCGCCAGCCGGCGGCAGGCTAGTGTAGTGCATCTCGAACACACCTCATCTCTCGAGTCTTTCGGGTTTGAGTCGTTCGTTCATCACGTGACAGCCCCATACGCTTAACCTATGCTGCTGGAGCCGGAAACAGAATGGATTCGTTCATCTCTCGAGTCTTTCGGGTTTGAGTCGTTCGTTCATCACGTGACAGCCCCATACGCTTAACCTATGCTGCTGGAGCCGGAAACAGAATGGATTCGTTCATCTCTCGAGTCTTTCGGGTTTGAGTCGTTCGTTCATCACGTGACAGCCCCATACGCTTAACCTATGCTGCTGGAGCCGGAAACAGAATTGATTAGTTCATCTCTCGAGTCTTCGGGTCCGAGTCGTTTGTTCATCACGTGACAGCCCCATACGCTTAACCTATGCTGCTGGAGCCGGAAACAGAATTGATTAGTTCATCTCTCGAGTCTCGGGTTTGAGTCGTTCGTTCATAGTTGCGCAATTGCGCATGCGCGTTCTTCCCGAGTCGCATTAAAGATTCGTTCAAAATGAACGAATCGTTCAAGAACGACCCATCACTAGTTCAGAGTTTGTTTTTAGTTTTTATTTCAGTAGTGTTACACTACTTTGTCCTAACTAACGTTTTTCGTCGTGTTTTTCACTCTGTTACAGGCTGCCAGAAAGTCTCCGTCTCTACGGTGAGCCAGCTATTGTTGTGGTTCCTTTTTAAACTAATAGTCTGTTGGATAATGATTGAATGAGACTAGATTGATAATGTAATGTTTCAATTCTAGATGTTTACTTTTGTAAATACTGCGTGACTTTGACGTATTTTAATATGTTGAATGTCTAAATTTACGCTGGAGAGGTTGCCATGGAAACGGGGCTGCAGCAAGACACCTGACACTAAAACTCCGTCTCTCGCACCGATATAAAGTTGGTTCGACGTTTGATGTTGGATGTTTGACAGATATTCAGCCGCGAAAAACGTCAATAGATCCTAAGTGGATGAGTTTAACTGTATAAAAATTAGCTTATTTGTAAAATATCTAAACGTAGAATTTGACACAGCTGACAGTTTATTTGTTTAAATCCTCATCGATATGTTGTAACGCATAAAGGCTCTAGCAGCAGCGAGTTCGTGTTTAGGCCAGCTAGGGACCGTCTACAAAGTACACATAAAAGGATAAAACATTAATGGTTTCCCATCAGAATCTTTTTTTGTTTGTGGTTTTTTTTTAGTTAACAAAACAAGAGCAATTTTAGCACCAATGTCTCTGAAAGATATAAAGACAAACGCTTATAATGCTCACTTGCATTTCAATAAGAAATACTGTAAACAAGATATGTGATTGTGGTTATATATTATTACTATTAATAAATAAATAAAATGAATAAAAGCAAAACAATATTAATTATCATTATCATTCCATAATCCAGTGGTTATGCAGTAGGATTATTCCAGCTCCTTGTGAGAACATTTTAATGTTCATTGTATTCACAAACTGTGACACCAAAAAGTTGCTATTGAAATAAACCAATAAATAAATTCATATAAACACACTTCTCTATCACCTTCATGGTGTGTTTCTTATTTCTGTTTTTATTAGAACATTTTTTTGTTGTTTTTTGTTTTTTCATTTGTTTTGGTCAGACAACAGTAACAGAACACGTGCCATAGAAATTCAACAATTCAGTCAAAGCTGGCAAAAGTGTTGTGTTGCCATTGTATTGACTTGAATTTGAAAATCTATCTAAAATATTAAAAAAGTAACCAAAAATATTTATGAGACAGTTTTATATCACTACATTAAAGGGTGTGTCTTGTTACAGATTATCAAACATTGTGGTGGTGGTTTTAGCCACAGAACTATAACAGAACACCCCAGCTAGGAATGTTATTGTTGTAATAATACTCAGAGAACATTATGCTATATGTTCTGGTAATGTTTTCAGTGGCAAGTTTTATTTTAGTTCCCAGAATATTCTCATAAAAGGCTGAATAACATTCTCTAAAAACAATCTACAAATGTTTATTAATAACAACATTATCCTCTAACATTTTCATGGATTTAAGTGGGAACCTTCCCATTGGATATTGGATGCAGACTCAAATGTTGCTCAGAAGTCAAATTTTTGGTCAAAAGTAAAAACCCAAACTTTGTTTACAAAAGATCTTACTGAGTTTGACAGAGGTTTAAATTTTGATGTCTATTTTAAAGTAATAGTTTGGTTTGTTGTTACCATTGTGGTGAGAAGTGTTTGCTTTAGTTAAGCAAAATTAGACTGATATTTTTCTGTAGCTGCTGTAGTTATGTGGTATGGTAAAAGCAGTATGAGTAAATATGGTCGGATGATAATGATTTGATTATTAGCTAGTCTGACATGCTTGCACTTGATAGTTCTGAAGACAGAAGTTCACCAGAATTTTAAAAAAACAAATTTTTTTGTCACAAACATCAAGAATCAGTGTATGAATCTCAACAATGGTGACATGCTTTATGCTGCAAAGTATTCTGGCTGCATCATACACAACTCATGCAGGGCTCCCAGAATGCATTGCGGCATGAAGCATGTCACCGTTGTTGAGATTCATACACTGATTCTTGATGTTTGTGTGTCCAAGCATTCATCAGCTTGAAGTGATTCATAAATGGTGTGTTGTAAAAATACAGTTTTTCTGATGGATATTTATTAAATATAATATAACTTTGTATAGCAGAGAATAAACTCTAGATGTGATCAGATCAGCACGAGATGATATTGTTAACGTAATCTGATCACATTTTCTCTTGCTGTTGTTGCCATAACAATCACAGTTACAGCCCCAAAGAAAGAAAAATAAAAGAGTGAAATTGCCCCACTAAAGCAAACACTTTTCACCCTAATGGTGACATCAAACCAAACCATTACTTTCAATCAACATCTAAACCTCTGTTCATCTCAATAAACTTGTGTAAATGTATGACGTTCTGGTTTCTAATAAGTGAAGCTGGTAATGCTTTTTTTGGAGTTATTTAATGACGCTGGAGCTTGACATCAAACAAAGATTGGGTTTTCACTTTCAACCAGAATTTGACATCTGAGCAATGTAAGTCCACATCTAGTGTGGTGGGAATCTCTATTAGATTGCTAGAGGATAATGTTCTAACAATGTTATCAATAAACATTTGGAGAATGTTTTTTAGGGAATGTGATCCTACCTTTTAGGAGAATATTATGGGAACTAAAATAAAGCTTGAAAACATTTCCAGAATAGAAAACTTTTCTAGCTGGGACATACTATTGAAAATAAAGCAATACATCATTTTGTTTAAAATAAATACAAGCTTGTATCCCCGCTTCAAAGGCTTTGTCTTGTTACAGATTTCATAAAGAGCATTTTGCAGTGGTTTTCATTGTCAAAAGTGAAGCAGAAGTCACGCTATTGATATTAAAATATATCTTGTGAAACCTTTAAAAGAGTGTCCTGTATTACTGCCCCCTAGAGGAACATACTGCTGTTTCGACTGAGTTTGACATTCAAACTTAAAAATTAATTTAAAATCAGTACTGTCTTCTATCCTAACGTCAAAGGCTGTGTCTTGTTACAGATTTCATAAAGAGCATTTTGCAGTGGTTTTCATTGTCAAAAGTGATGCAGAAGTCACGCTATTGATATTAAAATACAGCTTGCTAAACCTTTAAAAGAGTGTCCTGTATTACTGCCCCCTAGAGGAACATACTGCTGTTTCGACTGAGTTTGACATTCAAACTATTTAAATAAATTCATTTAAAATGCATACAGTTTTCTGTCTCGACTTCACAGGCTGTGTCTTGTTCCTTGGGTCTAAAAGAGCATTTCCATGCAAGTTTTACTGTCATATGTAAATCAGGATACATGCTATTGAATTCAATTCAAATCTGTAAATAAATTCATTTAAAATGATTGCAGTTTTATTTCCTCAAATCTTAAGGGTGTGTCTTATTACTGATTCCTAGAAGAACATTTTGGTGGTGGTTTCAATCATGTCACTATAATAAGACACATTCTATTGAACATGAAACATTACATAATTTAGTTTAAAATAAATACAAGCTTCTGTCTCAGCTTCAAAGGATGTGTCTTGTTACAGATTTCATAAAGAACATTTTTCAGTAGTTTTCATTGTCAAAAGTGATGCAGAAGTCACGCTATTGATATTAAAATATAGCTTGTGAAACCTTTAAAAGAGAGTCCTGTATTACTGCCCCCTAGAGGAACATACTGCTGTTTTGAATGAGTTTGACATTCAAACTATTTTAGAAATTAATTGAATTGCATGCAGTTTCCATCACAACTTAACAAGCTGTGTCTTGTTACTGGTTTCTAGAAGAATATTTCAATGTTGGTTTTAGTCACAGAATTATAAGTGAACACATGCAACTGAAACTGAATTTCTAATTCAATACATCAATTAGAAAAAAAAATGAGCACAAAAGAGTCTGTTTTGTTTCTTAAAAAAACACTTTTTTCTGTTTGAAAAAAAAGTCCATATATAGTATATTATTTTATTGATACATAATACATTTTATTATATGAGTATGGAACAATACAAATTACAATGTAGCAAATTACAATGTAGCTCTAGATATAAATAAACAAACATACATAAATAGTTCATTATGCATTACCACCACCTAGATAGTACAGTCTAGCACTCTTAGAGAGGCAGTATATTATTCTATTTTTTGTTGTTGTTGTTTGAAAGTTACTATACTTTTGAGTAAAATATTGAGGATGGCCCCATATGTGACCATGGACCACAAAACCAATCATGAGGTTAAATTTTACAAAACTGTAATTCAATAAATAAGCTTTCTATTGATGTATGGTTTGTTAGGATAGGACAATACTTGTCTGAGATACAACTTTTTGAAAATCTGGAATCTGAGAGTGCAAACAAATCTAAATACTGAGAAAATCGCCTTTAAAATTGTTCAAATTAAGTTCTTAACAATGCATATTACTAATCAAAAATTACATTTTGATATATTTACAGTAGGAATTTTACAATAAATCTTCATGGAACATAATCTTTACATAATTTCTTAATGATTTTTGGCATAAAAGAAACATCTATAATTTTCACCCATACAATGTATTTTTGGCTATTGCTACAAATATACCCCAGCGACTTAAGACTGGTTTTGTGGTCCAGGGTCACATATGTTATTTCAGTGATATGTAATATAGAAAATTTATTCAAACAGGAAATGATACTGCTCAATGAACACTGATATTAATAAATAATAATAATAATAATAATAACAATAACAATAATAATAATAAACCATTACAGAAGGTATTTAAACAACAAAAAATCATGTTCAATAATTACAATTACTGGATGAGTGCAACTGACAAACATGAAAAATAAGAATTACTGATTTTTTTTTTTAAATTAATGAATGAATTAATATATTTATTTATCTATTTAAATTGTTTATTTTGGAGGGTAACATTTATTTATTTTTTATTCTAAGTAACAGTTGGTAAACAATAAATAAATATAAACATTTGCTCACTGTCGTAGAGTACAAAGGGTTCATTTGACTTCACTACTAGGACTTAGTCTGACTTACAGTTCTATGAATATACACAGTTGTGGTCAAAAGTTTACACAACCCTTGCAGACTCTGCTAAATGTTTTTATTTTATTACTTTTTTTAACCAAAATAAGAGGGATCACACAAAATGCATTTTATTTTTTAGAACTGTTCTAAAGTCCCAAAGTAAAACATTTTGCATCAAAGATGTTTACATATAGTCCACAACACAAAGTAATAGCTGAATTATGTCAGAAGCTTCAGAAAAAAAAAAAGAAAAAAAAAAACTATATGTTTCCCAGAAGACAAAATTACTACCCAAAGAGTTTATGAGACCTGTAGAATGTAGATGTTTATATGTTTAAGAATAGTGGACAGTTTAACTACTCAAGACAAATAAAGGGAAAAAAAGGAATTTACAAGATTTAACTCAATAGCGTGTGTCCTGAATGGCGTATGACAGTAAAACCTGAATTTAAAATGTTAATTTGGGAATCATAAACAAGACACACTTTTTGAAGTTGAAATAGAATACTGTATTGATTTTAAATAAATGCATAAGTTTGAATGTCAAACTATTTATTTTAAACTACTTCTTGCATTGGTTTAATTTTCAATAGTATATGTTCTATTATAGTTCTGTGACTAAAACTACCATCAACATGTTTTTCTAGAAACCAGTTACAAAACACAGCCTTTGAAGTTAGGATAGAAGACTATATTGATTATAATTAATTTATTATTTTGAATGTCGAAACAGCAGTATGTTCCTCTAGGGGGCAGTAATACAGGACTCTCTTTTAAAGGTTTCACAAGCTATATTTTAATATCAATAGCGTGACTTCTGCATCACTTTTGACAATGAAAACTACTGAAAAATGTTCTTTATGAAATCTGTAACAAGACACACCCTTTGAAGCTGAGACAGAAGCTTGTATTTATTTTAAACTAAATTATGTAATGTTTCATGTTCAATAGAATGTGTCTTATTATAGTGACATGATTGAAACCACCACCAAAATGTTCTTCTAGGAATCAGTAATAAGACACACCCTTAAGATTTGAGGAAATAAAACTGCAATCATTTTAAATGAATTTATTTACAGATTTGAATTGAATTCAATAGCATGTATCCTGATTTACATATGACAGTAAAACTTGCATGGAAATGCTCTTTTAGACCCAAGGAACAAGACACAGCCTGTGAAGTCGAGACAGAAAACTGTATGCATTTTAAATGAATTTATTTAAATAGTTTGAATGTCAAACTCAGTCGAAACAGCAGTATGTTCCTCTAGGGGGCAGTAATACAGGACACTCTTTTAAAGGTTTAGCAAGCTGTATTTTAATATCAATAGCGTGACTTCTGCATCACTTTTGACAATGAAAACCACTGCAAAATGCTCTTTATGAAATCTGTAACAAGACACAGCCTTTGACGTTAGGATAGAAGACAGTACTGATTTTAAATTAATTTTTAAGTTTGAATGTCAAACTCAGTCAAAACAGCAGTATGTTCCTCTAGGGGGCAGTAATACAGGACACTCTTTGGAAGGTTTCACAAGTGATTTTTTAATATCAATAGCGTGACTTCTGCATCACTTTTGACAATGAAAACCACTGCAAAATGTTCTTTATGAAATCTGTAACAAGACACACCCTTTGAAGCTGAGACAGAAGCTTGTATTTATTTTTAAGTAAATTATGTAGTGCTTTCATGTTCAATAGTATGTGTTCTATTATAGTTACATGACTGAAAACAACACCAAAATGTTCTCCTATGAATCAGTAATAAGACACATTCTTTGAAGTTAAGATGGAAGAACATATGTACTTTACATTGATTGACCTACTCGTTGATATTTTAATATCATGTGCTGTGTTGTAGTTTTGTGAATAAAACCAACATTGAATTGTTGGTCTATGAACCAGTAATAAGACACAGGCTTTGAAATTGAGCTGGCAAAACTGTATGTTTCAAGAATGAATGTGTTAACAGATTCAAATTGAATTCAATAGCGTACATCCTGATTTACATTTGATAGTGAAAGATGGCTGTAAATATTGATCTTTGAACAAGTAACCAGACACACCACCTGGAGTTTACATATCAAACTGTGTGCATTCTAAAATTAATTCATTTAAACTCCTGAATGTCAAATTTGGTCAAAACAAGTTCGGTATCTTCCTCTAGGGGGCGGTAAACTGCACAATATTTGTCATGCTTTAGGAGCTTTTACTCAATGGTTTCATTTCAATAACTTTTGTTGCGCTATAGATCTGTGAATAAAATATATATCTAAATGTTCTTTTATGAACCAGTAATAAGACACAACCCTTAAATTTGAAATTTATGTTTTATACATTTCACAAGTGAAGCATTTAGATGAAATAATTGTGCTTTTTGCTCTGCGTTTTGCACTTTGCAGACGGTCCCTATCCTGCACTATTACATTATAAACTCTATCAGTTACAATTCCTTAAGGCAGATTAAAACAAATAAAACATATTGTGTGTTCTCTTCTACATTTGCAAACAGTTAGAACATAATATGTTTCTTGTCATTGTGCTCAATCGTTAAAGAACTATTGAAGATTTCCAAGGCTGAATCTCTGACAAATGTCAAACGTCAAACGTCGAACCAACTTTATATCGGTCAGTGTGTTAGACATGAGCTCCGAGATGTCCGACTGAGAATTATACATGACTGCACGTCTTTTAAAGGCATTTAAATAAAAACACTCCAGCGATTCAACACAATAAATATAGAAGAATATTTTAAAGACCTGCATTGGGTGCAAATTACTTTTTTCATAGGCTTAACTAACTAACATGAGATGCACTGCTCAGTCTTCATCTGCATCATCAAATACATCATTTGCACGTCTTTTAAAGGTATTTAAATACAAACACTCCAGCGATTAAACACAATAATAGTAGAGTAATATATTACACAGCTTAAATGCTTGCTTATTAATGCTTTTAGGCTCAACCGCACAGCAACGCTTTCAAGCACGCGCTGAAACACTTGTTGTATGGCAAGCCGTTTTAACCTAAAATACACATAAATCCACTATGGCAAGCTGTTTTAACCTAAAATATACTAAGCATTACTTATCGTAATAGCATTTTTACTAGCAACAATTCAATCAGAGAGCTCTAAGTGTTCTGGGCTGGCCCTTTTGCCCGAAGGCTGCCCGGTTTGCTTCTCCAAGCCAACATTTAAAGTTTGTCATCGAACTTTAGCTTCTAGTTCCATATTATTGTTACAATCTTAATGCATGATGTCTTAATAACAAATGCACAGTGCGAAAGCAAGATCTTGTGTTAGTGTTTGTCATGTGATCAACACTTCTGTCAAATGTCTCATCATTTCTACACTCCTTTGACATAATTCATGAGTACAATTAATTTCAGCTTTGAGAATAAAAACCAACCTGTTTGTTCCTCAGTATCTTCATGTTTGACTCTAAACGCTTCTTCATTGTCCATGTCTTCACTCTCCTCTTTAATAAACACCATCTTTCTTTGTTCCTCGGTATCTTCATGTTTGAATATTTCTTGAATCTTCATGTCTTCACTCTCCTCTTTAATAAACACCATCTTTATAATAGTGTGTCACGTGGATCTCTGTTGATTCTCCAGGAGTTTTTCTGTGTGTTTAATATAAGAATAATTAATAGAAAGAAAAATCAATGCAAACTAAATCTCTGAGTGCATCTCAATCAGCTTAGTTCAGTAGTCAGTGCACTAAGAAAGTCAGAGTGTATATAAAAATGATAAAATATATACAAATTACACAGATCGTTCATATTTAGGCAGGTTATTTTTTATTTATATTTGGTATTCGATTATTTGTACATCATATCTAATAAATTTCCCTTGAATGAAATCATTCTCGGTTGTGATTCACTCGTTTGTGTTTGTTGTCGTTTGCAGTCCGCGTGCCGCTGAATCGAATCACTGAATCATTTCACAAATGATTTGATTCAAATGATTCGGATTCTCAGTTTCTCTCATTACTTCTTATCATCACACGATTGATTCATGATATAGAGAGAGAAATGAGACGCACCTTTTCTGTTACTGAAGGCTAACGTTTTAATTAACACTAAATAAAGCATTACAACGTATTTAACAATGACGAATTTATTTATTTTACGTAAATGTTTTAATTGATATAACAGTGTGCTTTAGTTTAAATACTTTAAAACCACAAACCTTTCTTCATGTGAATCACAACAGATGAGGAGCTCGGTGCATCTTTATGACGTCAAATCACCAGAGCAAAATAAAAATCCCATTCGTGCACTGCTCTCTAGAATCACAAATATATCATAGAAATGTTGTATATAGCATATAACTTCGTAACCATATAATGACGCATTTCTAAAGTTATTAACATCGTAAGTCTATTTCTCTATTTTTTAAATGTACATTTATAGCACTATACTTTTTTTATACCTCGCCATTAAATTCACATAAAACTAGTCAATGGTGCTGTGTAACTGTTACAAAGAGGGTGTGATGGCACCCCTTGTCCCTTGAAACAAAGTGTAAAGGGGAAGGGCTAAAATATTTCCCCTAAGAAATGGGACACCACTACAACACTGTGATACGTCAACATACGTTGTCGCTAGTTCCTAATGTTATGTCAGAGGACATGCGCAGATGTTTATCACTCATTCCAAGATGTCAAAATGTTGTCATGTTTCAAAAAGTACAAATGTACGGTGTACGCACCGTTCATTCACATGTGGCCGTAAGCAAAACAAACAACGCATTATCACATGCGCGGCAAATTGCTAATCAGTGTAGTGGTGCCTGGAGAAGTACATATGCTTCATTTGTGAATTTCGTTTTCAACTTTCTATTTGAACGTGTTCGTTTTCTGGATCCTTTGACTAAAATGTTTACAGGGGTTCACTGGTTTAAGAAATTTCTGATCGTAAAAATCAGCTTCTTTTTATTTGTAAGGTATCGTTTTTATTATTATGTACTGATTTAAATTACTGATGCGGTAGACGTAGCGGGCGCAGGTGCATTAGGCACAATCATCAAATACATTTCAAAGCAAGCCGGCTCCACGGTCCTGACTGCATCATCACTGCCTTTATTGGGTGTTTTTAGCGAATATTTACATTTATTCACATGACTGGATGTGGTGGACTGCCATGATTTTGGCGAATGCAGGACACTGAATAATGCGCATCAGAGGGGATTTAAAAAGTGGAAGTGTGTATTCACCGTATACCTGTGTACACCCTCCACTACACCACCTTTGCAAATTGGCGTGCCACTGGTCTTTCATGTTTCTAACATGCAGTCAAGTGTATATGACATAAAAATATATTTTGTAACCCCTTACTACTAATTTCACACCCCTTACTAACGACTTTTGTCCGCGAAGGGGCAAAACCACAGAAGAGCAGCTCTACACCATCAGAGCGAGACCAGCTGCGCTTGGCCCGCGACTGGAAAATGCTAGCTGACATTGGTCGGCAACTTGTGTTTCCTCCGGAGATCGCAACCACCATCCTAAGACCTGACATGGTGCTCTGGTCCCGTTCGCTAAAGAAGGTCTTCATTATTGAGCTCACAGTACCCTGGGAGGACTCGGTAGATGAGGCTTATGAGCGAAAACATCTGCGCTATGCCGATCTAGCTGCTGAAGCACGGCATCATGGCTGGAACACAGAAGTCCGACCAGTGGAGGTGGGCTGCAGAGGTTTTGTGGCAACATCTACAACCAGACTGCTTAGAGACCTGGGAATTAAGGGCCAGAGCCAGCGTTCGGCAATCAGAGCTGTATCGGAGGCGGCAGAAGGCAGCAGTCAGTGGCTCTGGATGAAGAGGAAAGACCCCAGCTGGGCCCCGAAGTGAGAGGGTCAGGAGGAGGTATGCGGTCAACAATGCTTGACTCAGGGAGGAGGACGCCCCTGCCATGCAGAGTCCCTGGGATGTTGGTTATCAACAACAAGGCAACTCCTATGACTAATTGGGTATGGGACGCAAGCGTAGGATTGATCACCCTGTCGCTGGCCGCCTGTGGGGAGGGTGTATAGTGTGAAAGGCCGAAACACCCTAGGAACCAAAGGTACACTACTGACGATGCGCTCCCAAAATTTCATCAGGCTCTCTGTTCATGAACTCTTGAAAATGCTTGCACAAAGGATAGTAACATCTTATCCTGTGTTCTTTGAATCTGTAATATCGTGCAATCAGTGCTATCGGCTAGCAAACTATAGCGATTTTTTTGCAAACGTTTATTTACAAAACAACACCATAAACACAAACACAAGATTGAAGGCAATATAAATATAATGAAACATTGTCATCAAAATCCTTATTAAAGGCAAAAATTACTTATATTTACGAGTCTGCTTGCTCGAGTGAGCAGCCATGTTGGAAATTTTTCTTAGCCCTTCGTTTGAAGTGAGGTCCTGAAAAATCTTCGTTTGGAGGGCTATCTGGCCCTTCCCCTTACCCCTACCCCTCCAATCAAAAGAGAAATGAGACATCCCTACCCCTTCACGTGAACGCGCCAAACGGAGGGGTAGGGCTAAGTGTAGGGGTAAGGGGTAGAATTGGGATTGAGCCTAAATGTGTCGCTAGTGGTTACGGCCATACCACCACCTGAGGGCGCTGTTGAGTCAACAGGAAGTTGTTTGGCTGCAGAGGGGAGCGGAAGGCTCTCCCACACCTGTTTGTTTTTTTCTTTAGTATTTGTTTTGAGTTATTTTGTTTTGTTTGTTTTTGTTTTTTCCTGTAGTTCTTTTTAAACCACCTAACAGCAGCCTTAGGCTGGTTGGTTGGTGGTTTCTCTTTTTTTCTTTGAGGTTTTTTTGTCCTTTGTTTAAAATGGACAGATCAAGGGTTACCGACATGGAAACGGCATATGGCACACGGAGTGGGAAAGACAAAGGACTGGCTAAAAGACAACGAGATGCTAAGGAGAAAGAACAAGACGCAAGGAAGGAGAGTGCTAATAGGCTATATTTGAAAGAAGCAACGGTGATTGTGGATGTCGGACAGACAAAAGACGCGAGGGTAGTGGATGTTATTAAAGCAGTGGCGGAGCAGATTGGAGAAGGTAAACTTTTAGCAGTAAGGCCCAGACAACTGAAGGAGTACGAAATTACACTTGAACGCGAGGACGACACAGAGTTTTTAATGGACGGCTTGATCATAAATGGAACGAACTGTGAGATAAAAAGACTGCAAAACCGAGATTACGTTGTCTCTTTCATGCATCTGCCCGTTTACATCGCTGATGAGCAAATTTTAAATAAATTGGAAGGCTTCCCCCATTTCAAAAATAAAAAGAAGGGTTTATCCGGGCACTAGTATTGAGTACGGGACTAGGTTTGTTAAAACGCGGTTCCCAAAAGGATTTGTCTCCCTACCGTACAGCACAAAACTGGATACTGCAGAGGGTCCGAAGTATTTTCGGGTGATGCACAGTTGTCAGGTAAAGATCTGTCGACTGTGCATGAGCCCTGATCATATGGTTAAAGACTGCCCTGAATTCAAGTGCCATAAATGCGAGGAGAGGGGGCACTTCGCTCAAGAATGCAATGCTGTGGTGTGCCCGGATTGTAATTTGATTTTAAATAGGTGTGAGTGTTGGATAGGGAGCGAGGAGGAGGAGGAGCAGCGCGTGGACGGGCAGATGCATGAACGAGACAACGAGCAGCAAGAGGAGGACACGACGGCAGCACAAGTTGCGGAAGGAACAGAGAATAAGGATACTGAACATCAGGAAAAGATTGATAATGAGCCGCAAGCGCAATCACAGGAGGATGGGGAAGTTCAGACACAGATGGACTTGACTGAAAGCTTGCAAAATGATATGGATGGAGTGGAACAAAATGATCTGAGACATAAGGAACTGAGTGGAGCACAAAAAGACTATGAGGTATGGACACAAATTGATCTGACTGAAAGTCTGCAGAATGTTTTAGACCAAGTGGATATGGATGACCAAAGGAGCAAGGAGCCGGCTGCGACAATGGGAAGTGAAGAGGGGTTTGAAAAGGAGGAGAGACAAATGAAAATAACTAAATGGAGAAGGTCAGTAAAGGTTATCCCAAATTTGGAGTCTAGTAGGAGGAAGAAACTGATTAAAGAAGGCTCAATTAAGAGCGTAAACAAATATGAACTGTTAAAGGATCTGGGAGAGATGGACTGAGATGTTGGATTTTATGCATGTTTTTATATTTTTATGCTCTTAAGAATTGTTTTTAATGCTAGAGGACTTTTAGACACAGGGAAATTTGAAAAAGTGAAAGAGATGTGTAAAGCAGCAGATGTGTTTTTATTACAAGAAACTAACTGTACCGATGGGCGCATGCCTGAAATAAGAAAACGATGGAGAGGAGAGATTTTAAGTAATAATGGTGATGGGAGGCTGGGAAGAGGAGTTGCGGTTTTAATAAGAGAAAACAGTGGGGTAGCATGTAACGCAATACACAAAGTAGATCCATGAAAGCCTCACCTGCTAGCAGCCGCACTGGACCTGTGAAGACTGGTGGTAGAGTGTTTGTGTTAGATCACAAAAAGTGGACAGCCCCAATGAAGGAGACCATTGACACTTTACTAAAGAAACACCATGGAAAGAAGGACATGCTTAAGCTTGTGGATCAGGAGTATGCAGCAATGGTCCACAGTTCCTGTACTGACCCTAACAGCATGCTCCATTCAACCACAAGATTACACATCTCACAGTATGTCAAACACCTTGCAAAACTCTTAAACACCAGTTCTTCCTTAAATACAAGTCCAGAAAAACTTGTTGAGACACAACAACTCTGGTATTCGCTGACAGAGGGTAGTGAAACTACTAGTGTTCCAGTTACAACTGTGACTCCAGCAGTCATGCTCACACCTGCACCTCCTCCAACCACACCTATGACTCACGTGGCTGTTGAGAAAATTGTGGAAGAAATTATGGAGAGACAGCAACAGCAGCTGCAGCAAAAGCAACAGCAACAACCCACCGAACAGAAAAAGAAACAAACAAAGACCTGTCTCGCCTGTGGACAGCCCAAATCTCGGTACGAGAATGATGGCTCCTCCATTCACTTCTTTTACCAGCAGGGTCCTGTTAGATACTTCTATTGTTCAACAAAGGTTTTTTACAACCTACAGTGCAGAAGGTCTAACAAACCCGGGGTATCAGGGAAATACACATACTGTCCTGCTAAAGTCTTTTTTATTTACAAAGATCAGGGCATGGACAAAGAGTTGACCTGGAAAGACTTTAAAGATTCTGCTTTTTATGAGGCAGAAAAGCAAAGATGGATTGCAGAGAAAGGAAAATAAGTCTTTTTTTCCTTTTGTTTTCTGTAAATAATTATATATGTTCTTTGGATTTATTTAGATTTCATTGATAGTTTTTATTGTTTTATAGTTTCACCTACTTCATATAACTCTGTAACTATAATAATAACTGATTAGAAACCTTTTAATCCACAACTCATGTCAATATTATTTTTATGTCATATAAATTAAAATGTTGTTTTTTTACTTTTAAATCTTTTGTTAATTTGATGTTTGTAGATTAAAACCTGACATTAATAAATAACATTTATTTCTGCTTAATTTTGTCTGAGCTAAACTGGCCAATAAACACACATTTACAAAAATAAGCAAATAAAATTAATAAAGTAGAAATGCAACTAAAATATATCACACTTGTTTGTACCCACAAAAACATATAAACTTTAAAAACAAATTTACAGGATTTACAGTTGCAAATTATATATATATATATATATTATACTATACAAATACATAAAAATTAAATTATGTATAAATTATATAAAATTTAATATAAAGTTGCTGCCTTATTTTGTACATTTGGAATTTGCAGAATAACATGACAAATATATATTGAATTTTGAATAACATTTATAAAGTTCAGTATTTATATAGTAAATACAAAAATAAAATATATGAATATATAAATATGTTTTACATATAAATATATATAATATAAAATATATTTATTAACATATGTCAAATAAAACATTTATAAACATAACATGACAAATAAATTTTGAATTTTGAGTAAGATTTATATATGTTTTATTAAATCTGATGCTGTCCAAGGTGCTGATTCAATACTGTAGCTACTTTGGCCAATAACCACACATAAAAGAAATATAAATAATTGTTTCATGTAAATAATGATGTAACGTTTTTACTGGAAGGCTGTAGGGTGTCTTTTTGTGTTTACATTTGCTTTAAGTTCACATTTGAGCAGAGCGCAAAACTGCAGTGAGCGGGATTCGAACCCCGGTCCAGACGTTTACCCCAAATAATGTGAAAAAATCTGATTGGTTGTCGGTGTAATTCAAAACCTTGGACAGCGGCAACAAAGCTTGCATTTCATTGGCTGTCAGCGTGTTCCAACTATCCATGGCTGGCCCCCGCGTGGCAGGCGAGAATTCTACCACTGAACCACCAATGCTCGGCTGGGAGAACTTCGGCCTTCACATTGCCCTGGATTTAGTAATGGTGCCTAACTGTTACACGTCAAATCCAGGGAAAGGGGGGTTGGGTCAATATGCAAAGTTTGGAGCTCCTTCTAGCAAATCAGGCTTGGCCTTCAAGGCTCATTTTAAAGAATCCCACACACATGCAAACACACACCCCTTACTTAAAAGAACTCTGTTCCTGCATTTGCCCGGGAATCAGAGCCAGGCCTCCTGTGTGGCAGGCGAGAATGGATGATGGAAGAGACTTTTTAACTTTTACTCCTCCCATTTGGAGTGAGGGGGAGATGAAAATCTTATCGGCACCCTAGATTACCCATAACTGGTAGTTGCATGAGCTCCTCGAGTATTGTAAATAATGGTGTCAATAATGACTCATCTATTTGAGCCTGAGCCAGAGAATATTATTGAAGAGGATTAACCACACAAGTGTTGCACACACAGAAGAGGCGGAGTTTTCTAGTGTTTCTAGTCTTTTATTGCTGTCACACACTGCAAAGTTAATAAACAACACAAAATTAGACACAGTCTAGTAGTGTGTTTACATGACTGACGGTGTTACTTCTTCATAAAATGAGCGAAACTCCCTTTTCAATACACTCAAATAACACAGTTTCCTGAAATATGCAACATTTAAGTGTTTACAATGTACATCATGTAACTCATTTTTCTTAACATTACAGTAATAAAACCATAATGCTGTACTAACATACACAAACTGTGTTAAAACACATTCAGTATTCTTTATATAACTTTCTTATAAAACTATATTTGTACGATGGAATAACAACAACGCACCATTGCACGTGTCTCAGAAACTAGCACGTTAGCTTTCCGACTTAGATTAACGATTCACGGCATAAAGTTCAAATATACTTCTACATTTAGATTAACATAACATCAACATAATTAACAAGCATCCTTCTGCTAGAAAATACTATATAAACTAACTTTTCTGCATGAACGCACACAGCTTTGAAGATGCTCAACGTGAACCAGCGCATGTGTATAAAGCGCAGTGTCAACCCTTTGAGCAGTACGGTCCCACATATGGGATTCTAATTTCTGTGCCCCTGGGAGTACGGTCCCACATATGGGATTTGGAACGTTCGGTGACGTCACGCAGCTGACAAATTCAAACTGCGCTTTGGCGCGATGGCTGGCGCTGAGCCAGAGACGGACGAGCTCTGCACTTGTCATACAATCACAACTAACTATGCAGTGTTTTTAACCACATAACGCTTATTTTAGGTTTCAGACATTTAAATACACATAAGTACTAGTAAAAGGAGACATTTAGAGTTTGTAAAATACACACATAGGTCTATGGAAGCAGCAAATAACCATCTATTCAAATATAATTTGCCGATGTGTTTTATTTCTATCACATACACATAGGCAAAGTAACTAAAAGGTTCACTCTATTCCTCTTCTAGTTCACCAGCCACTTACTTGCATGTATTTCGGGAGAAACAGATGAATGTACGTGATGTAAACGCGGCTGACAGGACTCTCTGAACCGCAGCGCGAACAAACATGGCCGCGCCCATCTCACGTTACAAATCACGATCCAGATCATTTACATAGGGGTTTAAACGACGAATCATACTAATTCACACATATTTGTGAATCGGAATATTAGATAGTTCAAGGCATGGTAAGCAAGTGTGTGAGTATTCTGGATAAAAAAGGAAAAACGAAATTAAAGCGATCCATCTGTCATACAGTGTTATTGTGACTGTGTTGTGTCACGTGACAAGCATGACGCGTCGCCATGGAAACAAAAGGGACGAACGTTCTAAAATAACGGTCGCTTAAAAAAAACTCACTCTCGGGGGTCCACTAGAATATTTTAAACTCACCACTGAAAGGGGGAAGTGTATAGGTAGTAGAATAAGGACGATATACACCCTCTAGTGGTTACATATTAAAGTGAAACTAAAGGGAAAGACTTTCCTACAATAAATACAACTTTTATTTCACATAATTGATAAGCGATCACATCTCAAACAAGACAGCATATTGACTGACAGGTTTTCTTCAACTGAACCTGTTTTGTTATACTGAACCAGCCTGTTAAAGAAAAAAAAAATGTGTTCAAATGTATTAAAATAACAGTGACCAAACAAAAAGTTGAATAAAAAAACAAGATCCGGCCAAAATTTTGTTCACCCGCCCAATGTATTTTTCTCTGGCCCAGCCTGATCAAAAGAAGCACAGTTGGATGGAAACATGCCCAATCTGGCAACACTGTTCCTGGTTTTGTGTTTGAGTGTTATGTGAAAACCAAGTTTGTCTGCAGGTCTGTAAGGTCACTGATAATAAAATATCCACTAGATGTCAGTGTCAGACAGACAATCTGAGACACAGACAAGCAGTAAATAAACTGCAGTAATAAACTGCAACCTAATTATTAATACACTTGTACTGTAAAACTGAAAACTGTGTTCAGATTTACAATTCCTTCATTCCCCATCAACATTTTCACGTTGTGTATCATGAAATATGTCGTCATTTCAATGATAAATAGAGATGATCATTGCTGTCTGTCTTTTCGTGGCAGAATCAGATAGAGCTTTATTGCTAAATGTGTTTACACACACAAGGAATTTGTAAATACAGACATAGTGCAGACATGAAGTCCACTATCATCTCCACTGTTTTGATTGTGTTCAGGTTGTTGTGACTGCACCAGACAGCCAGCTGCTCAACCTCACTTATGTACTAAGAAGGATGGACTATTTTCGCACATTTTGTCAATGTTTGGAGTCTCTGATTATTCCTCCTTCTCCGCATGGTGTCTCTCCTTAAGTTTGTTTCTATTTTGTGGTTGCATGGAGCGGCACACATGAGTATCATTTATGATCATTTATTTATCATTATTTAAAGTATAATTTATTTAAGAGTATCAAATATGAAAACATGCAAAACATTCTGATGACATAGGTGGTGATAATTATTTTTTGAGATTAAATGAATGATCATTTGTTGTCTGGGCTAATGCTGGAACATATACAGTCTGTAATGATTGTAATGTGAAATGTTACCTTTCAAAACAGTTAAGCTGGTCAGTTTATAAGACTGTGACCCTTTCATTCGTTTCCCTGCAAATCCCGAGGGTTTGTGCAGCTCAGATCTGAAGCTCTTTGAAGCAGTTTATTTAATCACATTATTTCATATATTATAAAGCAAACTTGTGCTTTCTTTTTTTCTTGTTCTGGGCCACAATCTCAATAAGATCTGTAGTAAGGTCCGTAGTGCAGATTGGATGCTATTTTATTATTTCACACAATAAAACAGATACTTTTTAATCAGTTTCAACATCTCAAAGCTTAAGGATAAAATGCTAGAGGTAAAAACTAATTTGTAAACATAAGTGATTTAAAGTATATCAAATAATTATTAATAATTTGCTAATTATGTGATTATTTCATGATTTACAAAAATATTTTTGGATGACTTAAAGCACACTTGTGGCATGTTAACATCGCTTATTAATAATATACAAATGTATATTAATGTTTAAATGATCAGTTAATCATTAACAAAACACTTTTAAATTACTTATACCTGATCAGTATTGTAAAGTAATACCAGAAATTTGATCAAAACTGTCTGAAGTCACTGTCACAATCAAGCTGTAAAAACTATGATGATCATGAAGTGCTTTTTCAAGACAGATTTGGCAACCTTGCTGACGAAACAGTTAGAGAAGTGTTTTTTTTTACATGCAGTGTTTCCTCTTGACAGTTAGATTTTTTCATTTTGAAAAACTGATCATCAAACTGTTGTTATTTGCTGATGTGGGAATTAATTTTTGTGTAGTAGGAAACCAAGGACACTGAGAACTTGTCTAGTAGCCAAACATTTGGATCAAAGCAAGTCTTCTGGTGTGGAGAACAAAGGAACTTCCTTATTAATGTAAGTAAGCATAACACACTAACTTAATAATGAAACACTTAAGAAACATGATTAAATTTGGACAAATAGGGATTACAAGACTGCAACATATTTCACTCTGATGTTCTGTGATCCATGTTTTAAAACTTGTATAGAATTGATATAATAATAATTTTAAAGTAGCATACTGTTGTTACCCTATAGGTTGTGTTTTACATTGTAAGTACTATGAAATTTAAAATGCATTTCAGTCATATTACTCATATTATCATATTATTCATGCATTGCCTTTCTTAATTAAGTTGGCTTGGGAATCTATCTATCTATCTATCTATCTATCTATCTATCTATCTATCTATCTATCTATCTTCAAACCTTAATCTATCTATCTATCTATCTATCTATCTATCTATCTATCTATCTATCTATCTATCTATCTATCTATCTATCTATCTTCAAACCTTATCTATCTATCTATCTATCTATCTTCAAACCTTATCTATCTATCTATCTTCAAACATTTATCTATCTATCTATCTATCTATCTATCTATCTATCTATCTATCTATCTATCTATCTATCTATCTATCTATCTATCTATCTATATGTCTATCTATCTTCAAACCTTATCTATCTATCTATCTATCTATCTTCAAACCTTTATCTATCTATCTATCTATCTATCTATCTATCTATCTATCTATCTATCTATCAATCTTCAAACCTTTATCTATCTATCTATCTATCTATCTTCAAACCTTTATCTATCTATCTATCTATCTATCTATCTATCTATATATATATCTATCTATCCATCTATCTATCTATCTATCTTCAAACCTTTATCTATCTATCTATCTATCTATCTATCTATCTATCTATCTATCTATCTATCTTCAAACCTTATCTATCTATCTATCTATCTATCTATCTATCTATCTATCTATCTTCAAACATCTATCTATCTATCTATCTTCAAACCTCTATCTATCTATCTATCTATCTATCTTCAAACCTTATCTATCTATCTATCTATCTATCTATCTATCTTCAAACCTTTATCTATCTATCTATCTATCTATCTATCTTCAAACCTTATCTATCTATCTATCTATCTATCTATCTTCAAACCTTATCTATCTATCTATCTATCTATCTTCAAACCTTATCTATCTATCTATCTATCTATCTATCTATCATACCTGCAAACTTGTCGCTTGACAAAGTGAATGTATTTCGTTTCGTTTTTTTAATAAGTTAATTTAGAAAAATGTTTGGAGCATTTTTTTGTTCGTTCAATATAATTTTTGTTTTTTAAAGTAACGACAAGGCGGCCAGCGGCAGAGAATGAGTTCATTATAGCCTGTGTTTGATCAGTTTTGCCTTCTCAAATCATCACGACTTGCTGACAATAAAATGTATAGGCCAAGCATGAAACAATGTTAATTTCAACAATAAACTAATATAAATGTGTATATATTTACCGCCTGCATTCTATCCTATTGCCAATTAATTAATTAATTGTTTTATTATTTCATTAAGTAATAATTTAAAGCATTCTAGATATAGGCCTACATGTAATTGTCTGTGAGGTATGTATTTGCTCCTGTTGAGATAGAAAGGGTATTATGATTGTTTTCTGTTCTGATGTTATTGTGATGCACATAAATAAAAGTAGACCTATTACAGTTCCAAATGATGTATTACTTTAACAGCTTACTTTCCACTCTCTGCACCAAAAATTGCATATGTGCCTATATGTTATGTGCACATTTATATTATTTTAACGATGAAATTACATTGTTTTATACTTTAACTTTTTTGAGACTATATCTATATTTATTTTAGCCAAGTCGTGATTATCTGAGAAGGCAAAATTTATCAAACACGATCAACTCACTGTCTGCCGCCGGCCGCCTGATCGTTACTTAAAAAAAAAATATATATATATACTTATTTTTAAAGAACAAAAAATGCTCCAAACCTTTTTTCTAAATGAACTTAATAAAAAAATGAAACGAAATATAGTCACTTAGCCATGACATACAAAACAGAACTATTTTAATAGCTGAAACAGTATGCGCTGTTTTTGGGAGAAGGTGCTCTGTGACAATGCTCACCGTAAATAATACTGATAATAGTAATTATTATAATTATTATTTTAATTTGTAGACTAAATAAATGAGTGCACTTAAGACCGTAAACCGTTTACCTTTTACAGTTTTGGAAATGTCATTCTTAACATAACTCATTTTGGTGATTTGTGATAAGCTTTTCACCCAGAGTTAGATACATGCTGCACTATTAATTTTATTATTAAATAAGGCCTATTGTTACATTGCATTTAGTTTGAGAGCAAAGGAATGACAAAATAACCTGTACATTATTTGTTTTGTATTGCTTTTTACCTTCTCCTCTCAATTTTATATTTTGAAAAATATTATTAACTAAAACAAAGCCGTTTGAACAGCGCTCTTCACTTATTATTTTATTTTGGTACCATGACTGCACTTACAAAACAGGCTTCTTTTAAGCGTTTATTTTACATTAATAACCAATAGGATAAAACACATGGTGTTTTGGCAGCTAATCTATTGGTGATTAATATAAAATAAAGCTAAAAACTCTGTTTTGTCAGTGTTGCATAGTCTCATATAGCCTACTGAGAAATAAAGTTTAATAAATGCAAAACAATGCATCCAGCAAATAAACAGGTGTCCTGTTTGAATTTGGTGGCGGGGCCACAAATCCGTGAGAGCAGTTTACAAACCGTGGGAACGGATTACCAAAGCGTGCGCACGGATTATGAATTTGTGGGAACGGATTCAAAATCCGAGGGTACGGTTTACAAAATCTGAGCGCACGGATTGGAAATTCGTGGGTACGGTTTGTTAATCCGTGGGCACGAATTGTTAAACCGAGGGAACAGTTTAAGAATTCATGAGTACGGTTTATAAACTGAGGGAACGAATTGCAAAACCGTCCCCACGGATTAATTATTTTTCTTCAACAGGTGACGTAAGGGGCTCCGTACTTTGCAGAAAACAACGTCTTTTTAAAAAAATAATATGGAGTTACCCATATAACCAATAGATGGCAGCAGAGGATTATTTATTATGCAGCTGCCTTTTAAACTCCCTATATTTTTCAAGACGGCTTTCTTTTTTATTTATTATACAATATCTAGTATAATAAATTGTAGTACTTTTACCGCCCTTAAGTGTGTGTGTGTATGTATATATATATATATATATATATATATATATAGCAAGTGCAGAAAGACATTAAGCTCACACACAAACAGCCTATATGCACTCAATATGAATCGATAATTCCTATATATTTAAATATTTCATATAATTTAATAACTACATCTTTTAAGTTTTATCTTTATAACTGTAAAATATATTAAATAGTTTGTGAATGTATTTCAGTTTCCCTCCATGGCGTTTGCGTTAGTGTGTATGTGAAACCCTTGTCCAGGCTAAGAAGGAAAAAATAATGTTTTTCAGTATAATATAATTTATACTGAACTCCCCCACAAACACCCCCCCCCCCCCACACACACACACACACCCCCGCGGACACTGTCACCTTTTTTCCTCTGATGAGTTTGCAGGTCTGATCTATCTATCTATCTATCTATCTATCTAT
>NC_133362.1:50968352-50978352 GCF_049309525.1 Garra rufa
AGGTAAAGATAGTCGAATCTGCCCTATCGTATAAGTAATTTTCATACTCACACCATAGGCTTCAGAAGACTCCTCCGTGGTATGTTCAGTTCAAGTCTATCAATCAGAGTCTCTTGGCAGGCAGGCTTCTTGGTTATAATAAAGTATAATTTTATTGTCTATAGGTTATATAATTTACATACAAATACTAATATATAAAATAAAGAAATACAAAAGAAAATAAATTGCTATATTAGTTGTTCGAAGGCTTCAATGGCAAGTCGTCTGGCACCGGAGAAGCTGTTGCAGAACCAGCATCTGATGTCCTCTTCGTACTTCAGCCTTTTATACCCAGCAGGTGCATTCCAATGTCCTTTTTGGAAATCCCATAAGAAAGTACCTATATAACCTCTCTGCATCTTCGCATTCTTTCTTCTCCGGATTCTTCTCCTCTGCTTCACTCTACGCCTCGTCCACTACAGAACACTCGACGGTAACATTTGAATTCCTCTTGGTCATTCTTTTTAGCAAAGCTCTTTCTAATACATGTTTGTTTCCTATCTATGTTCTTGCTAGTACATGTAATAAACCTTTTCTTAATAAATGCTTTAAAACAACAAGTATGGTGTTTTACTTAATAAACTACTTTCAATAAAACGTATACAATACAAATGTGTGGTGTCTTTCTTAATAAACTACTTTCAATAAAACGTATACAATACAAATGTGTGGTGTCTTTCTTAATAAACAACTTTCAATAAAACGTATACAATACAAATGTGTGGTGTCTTTCTTAATAAACAACTCTCAATAAAACGTATACAATACAAATGTGTGGTGTCTTTCTTAATAAAGCTAACACAATACAAGTGTTATATAGAAGAAAAGGACATACTTGCAACAGGAAAATTGCATATTTCATTAACACTATCTATCTATCTATCTATCTTCAAACATCTATCTATCTATCTATCTTCAAACCTTATCTATCTATCTATCTATCTATCTATCTATCTATCTATCTATCTATCTATCTATCTATCTTCAAACCTCTATCTATCTATCTATCTATCTATCTATCTTCAAACCTTATCTATCTATCTATCTATCTATCTATCTATCTATCTATCTATCTTCAAACCTTTATCTATCTATCTATCTATCTATCTATCTATCTATCTATCTATCTATCTTCAAACCTTATCTATATATCTATCTATCTATCTATCTATCTATCTATCTATCTATCTTCAAACCTTATCTATCTATCTATCTAGGATGAGGAGATACCCCTGACACTGTAAAGCGCTTTGAGTGTCTAGAAAAGCGCTATATAAATGTAACGAATTATAACGAATTAACGAATTATTATCTATCTATCTTCAAACCTCTATCTATCTATCTATCTATCTATCTATCTATCTATCTATCTATCTTCAAACCTTTATCTATCTATCTATCTATCTATCTATCTATCTAACTATCTATCTATCTATCTATCTATCTATCTATCTATCTTCAAACCTTATCTATCTATCTATCTATCTATCTATCTATCTATCTATCTTCAAACCTTATCTATCTATCTATCTATCTATCTATCTATCTATCTAACTATCTATCTATCTATCTATCTATCTTCAAACCTTTATCTATCTATCTATCTTCAAACCTTTATCTATCTATCTATCTATCTATCTATCTATCTATCTATCTATCTTCAAACCTTTATCTATCTATCTATCTTCAAACCTTTATCTATCTATCTATCTATCTATCTATCTATCTATCTATCTATCTATCTTCAAACCTTTATCTATCTATCTATCTATCTATCTATCTATCTTCAAACATCTATCTATCTATCTATCTATCTTCAAACCTTATCTATCTATCTATCTATCTATCTATCTTCAAACCTCTATCTATCTATCTATCTATCTATCTATCTATCTATCTATCTATCTATCTATCTATCTATCTATCTATCTTCATGTTTGTTTCCTATCTATGTTCTTGCTAGTACATGTAATAAACCTTTTCTTAATAAATGCTTTAAAACAACAAGTATGGTGTTTTACTTAATAAACTACTTTCAATAAAACGTATACAATACAAATGTGTGGTGTCTTTCTTAATAAACTACTTTCAATAAAACGTATACAATACAAATGTGTGGTGTCTTTCTTAATAAACAACTTTCAATAAAACGTATACAATACAAATGTGTGGTGTCTTTCTTAATAAACAACTCTCAATAAAACGTATATGTTGCACACACAGAAGAGGCGGGGTTTTCTGGTGGCCTTTATAGTATTTTATTGCTGTCACACTCTGCAAAGTTAACAAACACAACACGAAATTAGACACAGTCTCATAGTGTGTTTACATGACTGACGGTGTGACTTCTTCATAAAATGAGCGAAAATCCCTTTTCAGTAAACTCAAATAACACAATTTCCTGAAATACATAACATTTAAGTGTTTGCAATGTACATCATGTAACTCACTTTTCTTAATATTACAGTAATAAAACTATAATGCTGTACTAACACAAACTGTGTAAAACACATTCAGTATTCTTAACTTCCTTATAAAACTATAGACTCTTTCATAAAACTATAAACTCTCTGATAAAACTATAAACTCTCTGATAAAACTATGAACTCTATTCATCAGCATTTTACTTCTCATTAAACAATGACAGAATAATACAGCCACAAATGACTAAATCAAATATTAACGGGCTCTTTCTACAAATAACATTGAGCGCATTTTATTCTCTGCCGATGTAAATTAATCTGTCATATTGCAACCCCTCCCGCGGCCTCCGTCAGCGCGGCCGAGTCGGCCGCATCTCAGCCGCGGGTGCGCCGATGCGGGTAATTTTATCGATTTTAAACACAGATGTCTCCAACAAAAACACATAAGATACACACATAAACATCTGATCAACATAAACTGCGATGCCACGTCACTCATCTTACCTGCAAAGTTAACAAACACAACACGAAATTAGACACAGTCTCATAGTGTGTTTACATGACTGACGGTGTGACTTCTTCATAAAATGAGCGAAAATCCCTGCGGCTCACTATCGCCCCCTCGCGCCACCCGCCAGTGTATACAGGTCTAAGTGATATTAAAATAGGCATCATTTTACATTATACATTTTAGTTTATGTTAAAGGAATAACCAGTATACCTAAATGATAACTAATAAAATGAATAACAATTAAAAAAAAAATAAAACAATTACAGAACTGCTTGACTTTATACCTCTACACCCTCCCCCACTTTTAAAAATATGTTCTTTTACATTTTATTACAACCCAAGGACAGTTGTTTCCAAACTGACCTGTTCATTGCTGCAAGACAAAAGGTACGTTTTCAGCTGGTTTTAACTCTGTGCATTAAATCAGTAATCCCCTCCTTGCCATGGCTAATTTTCTAGAAAAAAGGGGTCAGTAACTAATTGCTACATTTTCTAACATTACACTTAACCATTTATCTGATTATTCTTACCAGCAGAATTAGCATATATGTAAACAGATGAATCTTAATTAGATGAATCTTACCATTAAACTAGACTCCATCATTATCAGCCACATACTCACATAGTCTTCTAACCCATTTTTTTTTCTGTTTACTTTACAGGTCACAGGACTCAGGTCAAAGGTATGTATTCTTTTTTTCTTCCTTCTTGTTTTTCTTTCTGTGGTATTTGACCGGTTTCAGTTTACTCTACTGTTGTTTGTTAACATCCATGGCCTCCACAGGTTCTGACCACAGGCAGGCTGGAAGTTGATCTCCTTTAAAACTGGATTTCTACATTCAACTGTCGGTTCTCCTAGTTCATTATAAGTCAACATCTTTGGCTGACGTCTCTGTCTTTTTGGGTACGTTGCGGGCTGTGATATCTCTGATTCACTCTCTGACTCTTGATCCTCCTCTTCTGAAACACCATACTCCTGTGGAACACTCTCCTCAGCCCCAGTAATGTCCGGATTCTCTTCTTCTCCAGAATCAGGTTGGTGTCCAGGTGAGTTTTCATTCCTTATTACTGGTTCAAATGGTTCAGCTTCAGGATTCAGCATGATGAGCTTTCCACTTTGCTCAGAACGGGGTGGAAACTTACAGAGCAATTCATATCCTTCGTCCTCATCACTGTCCGAGTCTAGGTTTGGCTGTTGTTCTGGCTCTTTCCTTCTTTTAGCTTGGTGTTTCCTTCTCTGTGTTTGATATTCTCCTTTCTCTGGCTTTTCCACAGGTAAACTGTCGCAGGGCAGCAGGAGATTTCTGTGTACGATTCGACTCTGTCCTCCTTTTTCTGGTCTGATCTCATACACTGGACCATCAGGGCTTTTTCTACTGATCACAGTATACACACAATCTTCCCAATGTGAGCGCAGTTTTCCTGGCCCTCCTCTTTCACTTAGATTTCTGAGAAGGACTCTGTTTCCAGGCCAAAGTTCAACACCATGGACTTTCTTGTCATAGTATTTCTTTCCTCTCAAGGCCTCTTTCTCAGCCGTCTTTGATGCAATTTCATAGGCTTCCTGCATCCGTGCTCGCCAGTTCGCCACATAATCTGCATAACTCTGTTGTTTCTCATTTACCTGCAGATTGAACATGAGATCGATGGGTAGCCGGGGTGAACGACCAAACAACAGGTAATATGGTGAGAACCCAGTCGATTCACAGCGGGTACAGTTGTATGCGTGGACCACTTTTGACAATGAGTTCTTCCAGTCAGCCTTATTAGCATCATTCAGGGTTCGGAGCATGGACAGGAGCGTCCTGTTGAACCTTTCAACCTGTCCGTTGCCCATTGGGTGGTATGGGGTTGTATGAGATCCACGCACACCACACACCTTCTGCAGCTGTTCCATTAGTTGGTTCTCGAACTCTCTTCCCATGTCATGGTGTATTTTCTCAGGGAAGCCAAATTTTAGGGCAAAATCACCAAAGACATGCTGTACTACTGTCTTTGCAGCCTTGTTTCTTGTGGCATAGGCCTGCGAGAAACGTGTGAAATGGTCCATCACTATAAGTATGTATTCATACCCGTTTTTGCACGTTTCCAGGTGGAGGAAATCTATAGATACAAGCTGAAATGGGTATGTGGTTCGAATTGTGGTCAGTGGGGCTCTCGTAGTCTTTTGAGGTTTCTTTCTCTTTAGGCACTCACATACGCGTGTCACAAAATGCTCTGTCTCCTTTTTCATATGAGGCCAGTAGAATCGTTCACGAATTAAATTTAGAGTCCTCTCTGTCCCGAGGTGTCCCATGTCCTGATGCAGCTCCCTGTAAACTGTTTGATGGTATTCCCTGGGTAGAATAAGTTGATTTCTCTTCCCCGCTCTTCTATACAAGACTCCATCATCACTCAGGTGCAGTCGTGTCCACTGTTTCAACAGAAGTCTAACGTCACTCGATTCTTTTTTGAGAGTATGACCGAATGGACGACCGTTACTCTTTTTATACTCCAGAACACGGCTGATAACAGGGTCTTCCTGTTGGGATTGTTTGATCTGTTCCTGCGAAAGATTCAGATTAGTGGGCAGTGAGATTTCATCTTCCACCAAGTGGACAGCTTGCAAGTTGATTCCACTTGTCCACAGGGGAGCATCCTTGAATGTTAACATCACCCCCTGCACTGTAGCACTGATCACATCTTGATTTATCTCCTCTGTGCACAGTTTAATGTAATGGTCAATGTCCAGTGGCATTCTTGACAAGCCGTCTGCGTCTGCATTGCATTTTCCTGGCCGATATTTGATGGTGAAATTAAAATCGGCCAGCTCTGCGACCCAACGGTGACCTGTTGCATTGAGTTTGGCTGTTGTCAAGATGTATGTGAGTGGATTATTGTCTGTGTACACTTCAAAGTGTGGAGCGTGAAACAAGTAATCCCTAAAGCGTTCACAGATAGCCCACTTTAGAGCCAGGAACTCTAACTTTCCTGAATGCATGTGATAGTTCTTTTCAGGTGGTGTGAGTGTTCTCGATCCATATGCAATCACTGACATCTTCTCTTTCTGCTTCTGATAAAGGACTGCATCCAGACCGTCCTGTGACGCATCACAATGGAGGACAAACGGCAGAGTCAGGTCAGGATAGGCAAGAATTGGTGGCTCTGTTAAGTGGTCAATCAAGGTATTCAATGCTTCCTGATGCATTTGTGTCCAGGTTATGGGTGTGTTAGGGGATGCCTGCCCTTTTGACTTGGTGCAGACTCTTTTTTTCTTTCCCTTGGGCTCAGGAGGTAATGAGCTTTGCGGTGGTGTGGCTATCAGCTGATAGAGAGGTCTTGCCAGGCGAGAGAAATTAGGTATGTATGTTCTATAATAAGAGAGGAATCCCATGATTTTCCGCAGATCTCCTACTGTAGCTGGTGTTCGGAGCTTCAGGGCCTGTACTGGGGCTATTTCGGCTGGATCCATAGAATATCCATCCTCCGACACCATACGACCCAGGAAACGGACTTTCCTTTGGAACAGTTCACACTTGTGTGGGCTTAGTTTGACTCCGTGTTGCTGGTATCTCTGGAGGACTGTGCGAATATGGCCGACATGATCATCAAAGGAGGCACTATGAACAAGATTATCATCCAGGTAAGGCTGACAGATAACATCACGCAAATCCTCCAGGCACGCTTCCATGTTTCTCTGGAATTCGGCTGGAGCCGAGCTAAGGCCAAACGGAATCCTGTTCCACTCAAATAGCCCCCAGGGTGTTATAAAGGCTGTTAGGGGTCGGCTCTCGGCATCAAGGAATCCTTGGTGATAGGCCTTACCCTGGTCCAAGACCGAAAACCAGGAACTGCCACTCAGGGAGTCCAGCATATCCTGGATCCTGGGGATAGGGTGCCTGTCAGGTACAGATTTCCGATTTAACTCACGATAATCACAGCAAAGTCTCAGGCTCCCGTCCTTTTTCCTCACACATACAATTGGCGAGGAGTAGGGTGATCTTGACTTGCTTATCCATCCCCGGTTCATCAGATCCTGAAGGTACTCTTTTACTTCCTGCAAGAGAGGCTTAGGCACAGATATGTAAGTCTTTTGCACAGGTGTCTTATCATGCAGGGTGATGTGCATATTTAGTGATGGGATGCAGCCAACATCATGGTCATCAAAAGCAAAAGCATTGCACTCTTCCCTCAATAGCTGTCGCACAATCTGTTGCCGTGTCTCTGTTAAGTGTTCAAGCATTATTGGGGGATCCCAATGACTTGGTTTCTCTGTCTGTTGTTGTGTAACACTCAACTCATATGTGTGCACTGTGGATGTAGGCTGCTCTATCACCTGCTTCATCTGAGTCTCATCTTTCTGGAAGGAATCTGCAGTTACTGGGTAAGTTGACTTTATCACTTCCAGGTGGCCTAGTATGAGTCGTGACGTAAGTATGACTGGGTGCTTGGCTGTATTTGCAATGGCGATTGGCACTTTTGCTGTCTTCTCATTACCAACTTTGACTACACCTTCCTGCATTATTAAACCCTCTGGTAGTGGTGATGGCTCACTAGGAATGAATAACAGGCTTTGTTCTTGATATTGTCCCCCGACGTGCGCTCGTGCATAGACAGTGGTTATCTGCCCTGCACTGAGTTGGATCTTCTGTTTACCAATGCGCACAGTTCCCACAGTCGTGTTTGAATTTACAGTCTTCAGCAGATTAAGCATCATTCTAGCCTTATTTGTTGATATAGAGAAAGCTTTGCTTACCCTCTGGACTGGGTTGGATTGTGGCCTCTGTTTCTCCCACCTGCCAATTATCTCCTCAATGACATTGTAACCGATGATTGGATTTTCAGCAACACTAACATCACTTGCTACCAGCATGGGTACTTGCAAAGTCTTTTCTGTGCCTCCATCATCGCTCAAACAGAAGCTCACTTCTACCCAGCCATCAAAGGGGATCTCGGTGTGATTCACAGCTAATCCGGTGAGCGTTCCTGGCCCAAGGAGCTCCTCAACAGGTCTGACAGTGGTGTGTGGTAAGTGTCGCTTTCTCCAGTCTGAATTTATAATACTGGCTTGGGCTCCTGTGTCCCATAAAGCTTCAACTGTAACATCATTAAGTTGACAACGGACCAGGCATCTTTTTCCAATGATGTTCAAGAGCCTAGGTGTGGCAAGGGACAGTGAGTTGTCAGTAGAAGTAATTGCATGTTGGTGAGTAACAGGCTGGCTGTGATTTTCTTTACTGTCTTCCTTGTTTCGTACAGGTCTGGATGTCTGCCGCACTCCTGGGCTAGCTTGGGACCCAACGACAGGATGGACTACTGGGGGGTCCAGTTCAGCAGTCCTCTCCCGTTTCCCGATGTTGGCCTCGGTTGTCGACAGCCCCGTGACAGATGTCCATCTTGACCACAGCGATAACAGTGTCTGCACTCTTCACCCTTTTGTGCCTCCTGACATGAACGGCAACCTTTGGACCTCCTTTCTGTTCGTAATGGAGTCACAGGGGGAAACTGTGATCTGGTCGCTTCCATTGCCTCTCGGAACGCTTTGGTCATTTCCATGACGTTTACTCTAAGGTCCTCGATTGCTTTAGTGGTGTCGTTGTCGGTATCTTTGTCCTGTACCTGTTTTTTCTTGTCTTTACCAGAAACAATCTCTTTCATTAATGTCTCTTCCCTCTGGCCTTGAGTCTCCACTCCGCTGCTTACATGTCGCTTAGTGCCACAGATATGTTCTACTGCTTGCATTTCATTTATTTTGAAAGGCTTTGGAGTCACCGCTTTCTTTAATTTTGCTTGTCTCTCCAATTCCAGATTAGCCGCTTCACCGATTTCCTCGATTAGCACTTCATCTGCCACTTTCGGATCACTGAGGTATGGTTTAAGTTGAAATTTCACTGCATCATTTAAGAGTCCAGTTTCCACAGAGCGAAGAAACTTCCGTTGAATGAGCTCAGGACTAAACTGTTCTCCATCCTGCTCATCTCCAGATGCCCACAGTAATTTCTCCCTCAGTTCGATGGCTCGGAACAGGAAACTTTGAGCAGATTCCTTAGGCTCCTGTGAGATGTTCATGAGTCTGTGCAGTAGATCTGATGAAGAATCTATTTTATAATGTCCTCGGAGAATGGTCTTTAATGTGGAGAGTGTGAGATCTCGCTTTATTTCAAGGAGTTCCCTGAGGGGAAGGCCAGGACTCACAGCTCTGATAACTGCTTCAATGATTTCTGCCTCTACATATCCCTTCCTTACTCCTGATTCGATCTGGTTGTTAAGGCTTGTGTATGATAACTTGTCCTTTTGACCAGCCTCTCCAATCTGTCCATGGACTCGGAATTCCCTCCTCAGAGTGACTTCAGGAATTGAATCATGTCGTGGCTCTTTTACGTTCGTTTCATCTTTTCGCCTCTGAGATTTTTCCTCAAGCACTCCAATCTGTTCCTCTAGCGCGCGACGAGCATGTGCCTGGGCCTGTTGTAGTTCTGCATATTCTTTTCTTAGCTTCTCTATCTCAGCCAGGGTTACCGGTGAAGTTTCGAGCTCGGTTGGTTTCTTAAGGGACCCGATGAAATCCAGAAGTTTGTTTAGGCTCTCTACATACTGTTCCTCTTCTAAACTTTCCTCAATTTCATCTAGCGTCCTCTCTGCCAGCCTTATCAGTGCTCGTCTTGTTTGGCCTGAGAAACCTTCATCCGCTGGTTCGCTGCACTTGAGGTAGGAGCACACTTTTATCAGTTCAGGCTTCTCTAGCGTCAGAAACTTGGAGCTAACACAGTCTTGAAGTTGTTCCATCCTTTCAAAGGGGAATAGAATTGAATTCAGTCTTTAATCTCCTTACTAATGTGTCTTTTGTTGTTTCTAGGTTCGTCTCGAGGAGGAGCTGTCTCTTTCACATCATCCAGTCAGCAGCTTCTCCTGGCTGGCTCGCCATGATTATGTTGCACACACAGAAGAGGCGGGGTTTTCTGGTGGCCTTTATAGTATTTTATTGCTGTCACACTCTGCAAAGTTAACAAACACAACACGAAATTAGACACAGTCTCATAGTGTGTTT
>NC_133362.1:50983352-51072396 GCF_049309525.1 Garra rufa
AATTATTGAACAGGATTTAGAAAAAGTGGAACAACTTAAAAGAAAAAGGACAACTTTGGCTTCTTTGTTCAACGAAAGAGCGAAAGGGGCGTTGATAAGAGCCCGTTTTTCTTCACTACAAGAAATGGATGCTCCAAGTTCTTTTTTTTTTAACTTAGAGAAAAAAGAAGGAGATCGAAAACTCATGACTCACTTAAAATTACCAGATGGAACTATAACAACCAACCCAAAAGAAATGAGAAATCATGCAAAAGACTTTTATACTGAGTTATTCAAAGCCAGAGGATGTGATATTAATTGTAAGGACGATTTGCTAAAAGACTTACCAAAACTCACAGAGGACCAGAGACAATGGCTTGATGCCGATATTAAACTACAAGAAATATCGGATGCTGTAAAGACACTCTCCAACGGTCGGTCTCCTGGAATTGACGGAATTCCTTCAGAGTTTTATAAGCAATTTTGGAGTTTATTAAAGGATGATCTTCTTGACGTTTTTAAAATTTCACATAGAAAAAATGAACTACCGACAAGCTGTAGAAGAGCAGTTTTGTCACTGTTGCCAAAAAAGGGTGACCTTGGATTGATGAAGAACTGGAGACCGGTGGCATTACTGTGCACGGATTATAAGATTCTCTCTAAGTGTCTTGCAAATAGATTTAGATTTTAGAGCATGTTATTAATGATTGTCAGACCTATTGTGTGCCAAAAAGGACAATAATGGACAACCTTTTTCTTGTACGAGATGTGATGGTTTTAGCAAATGCAAATAATGAGGACATAGGTTTTCTGTCAATTGATCAAGAAAAAGCTTTCGACAAAGTTGATCATCTTTATTTATTTGAAACTCTTAAAGCTTTTGGTTTTGGTCAGAATTTTATTTCTTGGATTAAACTTTTATACACTGGAGCCTCTGCAATGTTAAAAGTTGGAGGGGGGTTAAGTTATCCTGTTTTAGTTGAAAGAGGCATAAGACAAGGCTGTCCGTTATCAGGACAATTATATTCCTTGGCAATTGAACCCTTATTAAACAAACTCCAAAAGAAATTGCAAGGGTTTTTAGTTGATGGTGGTGCTAACAAGCCAGTTTTTTTTCTGCCTATGCTGATGACATAACTGTTTTTATAAGAAGTAATAGGGATGTTTTAAATTTAACAAATGCTGTAAATATTTATGGAAAGGCTTCATCAGCAAGTGTTAATTGGGACAAAAGTGAAGGTTTTTTATTAGGAGATTGGCAAGGAAGGACTCCTCCTGTGCTTCCAGGGGGAGTTAAATGGGGGAAGAGAGGGTTTGAAGATGTTGGGAGTGTTTTTGGGAACAAAGCAGTATAATGAAAAAAATTGGGAGGGTATGGTGGAGAAAATGTGTGACCGGTTGTCTCGATGGTCATGGGTGCTACCTCAGCTATCTTACAGGGGCAGAGTATTGGTCACGAATAATCTGGCTGCAGCTGCTTTATGGCACAAATTGAGTGTTCTGGATCCCCCAGAGAGTCTTGTCAGAGAGCTGCAAAGAAAGTTAATCAACTTTTTCTGGGATGTCACGTAGAGAAGGAGGAGATCTGGGTCCAAATGCAGGGAAGTATTTTTAATTTAACAAAACACAAACAAACATAAACCAAAAGGCCAACACGGCACAAACTGAACATAAACTGGAACACAAAATAACAAAATCAAGAACACGGTCAGGAATATCAGGAACACAAAATAACACACGAGACAGAAGACAATGCAGCCATGAAGCAGGAGTGAAAGGTGAGAGTATTTAAAGACCGGATAATAGTGAACAGATGTGAGTGAATCAGCGTTAACGACAAGGACAGGTGAATGCTATCAGAAGTGCAGTGCAGGAAAGGGAAAACAGCAACCTCAGGTGGCTGAGGGAAGCCCCACAGCCCAGATCATGACAGTACCCCCTCTCAAGGGAACGGCTTCCAGACGTTCCCAAAACAAACAAAAAAAATCTGGAGGGAGGAGGAACGGTGGAAGGTGCATCAGGGGGAGAGATGGCGGGCCAGGCCCGTGCAGCGGAGGAACGTGAGTGGACACTGCCGCCAGAGGAACGTGAGCTGACCTCGCCGCCAATGAAACAAGAGCTGGCCTGGCCGCCAGTGGAACGTCCGCGGGCCCCGCAGCCAGAGGAATGCGAGTTGGCCCTGCTGCCAGGGGAACAGGAACAGAGAGCGCGGTCACCGCCGCATCAGGCACAGCGAGAGCGGTCACCGCCGCATCAGGCACAGCGAGAGCGGTCACCGCCGCATCAGGAACAGCGAGAGCGGTCACCGCCGCATCAGGAACAGCGAGAGCGGTCACCGCCGCATCAGGCACAGTGAGTGCAGTTGTCTCTGTGTCAGGAACAGAGAAAGTGAATGCCGCCGCTTTCCCTCGACACACCGTCTCCACCCCCACCGCAACGAAGGGGCGCCTCCGCATCTCCTCTGCGACACGGGCATCCATCGCCAGGCAGGCGTAGATATAATTGAAGCGCGCTGCCGACGCCACCTCAAAGGACATCCCCTCCGTGTTGGGAGCAGAGGGAATGGTCGCCGCCCCGACCGCCGCCTCAAAAAAAAATTTCTTCCCTGCTGGACCCATTAGGGATGGCTGCATTCTGTCACGTAGAGAAGGAGGAGATCTGGGTCCAAATGCAGGGAAGTATTTTTAATTTAACAAAACACAAACAAACATAAACCAAAAGGCCAACACGGCACAAACTGAACATAAACTGGAACACAAAATAACAAAATCAAGAACACGGTCAGGAATATCAGGAACACAAAATAACACACGAGACAGAAGACAATGCAGCCATGAAGCAGGAGTGAAAGGTGAGAGTATTTAAAGATCGGATAATAGTGAACAGATGTGAGTGAATCAGTGTTAACGACAAGGACAGGTGAATGCTATCAGAAGTGCAGTGCAGGAAAGGGAAAACAGCGACCTCAGGTGGCTGAGGGAAGCCCCACAGCCCAGATCATGACATGGGATGGACAGCACTGGAAAAAACCTGCTATCATTTTTTTACCCATTCAAGAGGGAGGACAAGGACTAATCGACATAAAGAACAGGATAAAGACTTTCAGACTGCAAGCGGCACAAAGATTGCTGTATGCAGATCTGTGCTGGGCTGATACAGCGTGTGCTGTGTTGAGAAAAATGAACGATTTTCAGTATGATGTGCAACTGTTTTTAATCAAACTGGATAATGTGGACTTGAGGGTTTTTTCCCCTTTTTTCAGAACTGTTTTGAAGGCATGGACTTCTGTTTTTAAAGTTAAGAGGGATCTCTCAAACATTGGACATTGGACAGGGAATGAAACTCTTTTTAATAACCCACTGATCGCAACAAAGGCACTGGAGTCCAAGAGTCTCCAGAATGCAATGGCAAGAGCGGGATGCACAAGAATTGCAGATTTAAAAAATGGAGAACATTGGAAAAGTCCAGAGGAAATGTGTCACAGCACAAACTTCAAGTCGAAAAGGATTACAAAAAGTATACTCGATGGGATTGTTTCAGCGCTACCTTCTGTCTTCAGACAGAGTTCAGGGGAAAACAGAGCTGCGGAACAGAACCAAGGACGTTGTTTTCCTAGAGTGGACATTTCAGCAGCAGTGGACATGGAACCAGAAGAGGGCTCGATTTTAACTTTCAGAACTCCTGTGCTGGAAGGGTTTGAGACTATTTCGAAAAAAGGCACTATATCAAATTTGTGTGAAAGTGTCTCACTATAATGTCCTGAAGGACTGTAAAGAGACAAAGTGGTCAGATTTGTTCGGACCAGACTCAACCCCCAGGGGCTGTTGGAGGTCCTTGTACAAGCCTCCCATAGAGAAACGCGTTGCGGATCTTCAGTGGAGGATTGTACATTGGGCGATAGCTACAAACAGATATGTGGCACACATTAATCCATCATTAGGAAAGGAATGCCCTTTTTGGGGTACTGAGGAGTCAGTGGATCACTTATTTTTAAATTGCTCAAGGCTGAAAGGATTGTTTCAGATTTTAGACGGGTGGGTTAGAGATTTGGGGGTAGATTTTAATGGAAAATTATTTATCTTTGGACCAAAATATATCGCATCAGACAGGAAAAAAGTCTCATTAATCAACTTTGTGATAGGAGAAGCAAAAATGGCCATATGGCTGACACGTAAAAGAAAACTAGAAGGAGAGGGAGAAGTTGTTCCTGAAGTGGTTTTTAAGGCCTTAATAGCAAATAGACTGAAGGCAGAATTTGCATATTTTAAAATGACCAATAACTTGGATAGTTTTACTGAAAATTGGGCTTTAAATGATGTTTTGTGTTCAGTGTTGAATGAAAATGAGTTGTTTTTGTATTAAGGAATGAGTCTTTTTTTTATTTTATTTTGTTTTGTTTTTTAAATTGAAAATGAATATATACTTTTTATTTTTGTAAAATGTCAAATATTGGTTGTTGTTAATGTTTTAAATTTTGTTTAAATTAAATATCAAATTGAAGCATGTTTATATAATGTAAAAATAAAGGTGTATCAAAGGTCTATCTATCTATCTATCTATCTATCTATCTATCTATCTATCTATCTATCTAGCTATCTTCAAACCTTATCTATCTATCTATCTATCTATCTATCTATCTATCTATCTATCTATCTATCTATCTATCTATCTATCTATCTATCTTCAAACCTTATCTATCTATCTATCTTCAAACCTTTATCTATCTATCTATCTATCTATCTATCTATCTATCTATCTATCTATCTATCTATCTATCTATCTTCAAACCTCTATCTATCTATCTATCTATCTATCTATCTATCTATCTATCTATCTATCTATCTATCTTCAAACCTTATCTATCTATCTATCTTCAAACCTTTATCTATCTATCTATCTATCTATCTATCTTCAAACCTTATCTATCTATCTATCTATCTTCAAACCTTATCTATCTATCTGTCTATCTATCTATCTATCTATCTATGTAAATCATGCTAACAATATGCTAATCATGCTAAAATCATGCTAGCATCCATTAGAATTCTGAATCAAATCAAGACTGCTTTGAATATTACATGTCCCTCAGTACACCTGCCTGTTTGCGATAATAATAATTTTTTTGCCTGGCAAGTCGGACAAGGTATTCTCACTGTGGAGAGGCAAAGGATTGGCCACAGTTAAGGATTTTTATATAGATGGGAAATTTGCCACTTTTGAACACTTATATAAACTCTTTGATCTTTCCCAGTCACAATTGTTTCGATATCTACATGTGCGTCATTTTATAAAAAATAATTTTATTGAGTTTCAGGAGCTACCGCAAGATCATGATCTGTATAATTTTTTGGGGCAATCTCCCATGGCCAAACATTTGGTGACACAGTTTTTTTCTTTGTTCGTCTCTCATTTTGCAGTATCTTCAGATCACCTTAAAGTAGCTTGGGAAAGTGATAATGGACTCAATATTTCAAAGGAGATTTGGGAGGAGGGATTGAAACGAATTCATTCCTGCTCAATTAATGCAAGATTACAACTTATACAGTTCAAAGTGCTGCATAGGCTACATTACACTAAATCTAAACTCAATAAAATTTACCCTTCAGTTTCCTCATTATGTGATAGATGTAGGAGTTCAGATGGGACGCATGCTCATACTTTTTGGTTTTGCCCTGAGATTTCTGAGTTTTGGAAGAATATTTTTCAGTGGTTCTCAAATGTCTTTGGAGAAGATATCAGTCCAGATTTTGAATTTGCTTTGTTTGGATGTTCTGACTATACACTAGGTTTGACACATTTTCAGCAATTGTCTCTTATGTTTGACATGGTGGTTGCTAAAAGGGTTATTTTGATGCACTGGAAGTCAGCTCTACCACCCACTTTTCATAAATGGTTGGCTGAAATGGTTGCTGCTCTCAAGCTTGAAAAGATTCGATTCTCTAAGAATGAAGCTTATAGAAAATTCAATCAAATTTGGGGCTCCTTCCTTCCTTACTTACTTCCTTTTTACTTACTTAGTTGCAATTTATGTTTTATTTATTTCACTCCATGTTTAATAATTTTTTTAAGTCTGTGGCGTTGTTTTAGGCATGTATCTTTCAATGTCCCTGGTGCATGTTCCAATATATGTTGTTGTTGTGTTTTTAAAAAAATGTATTTTATTTTTTTTATGTGTATATATACATATATACAGATTGTGGGATTCCGGTTTGTTTTGTATTTTCAGAAAAACTGTTTGAAAATCTGTAATAAAAAAAAAATTAAAAAAATCATGCTAGCGACTTGCTAGTAATGCTAAAATCGTGCTAGCGACTTGCTAATCATGCTAAAGTGGTGCTAATGATTTACTAGTCATGCTAAAATCATGCTAGTGACTTGCTAGTCATGTTAAAATCATGGTAGCGACTTGCTATTCATGCTAAAATCATGCTAGCGACTTGCTAGTCATGTTAAAATCATGCTAGCGACTTGTTAGTCATGCTAAAATCATGCTAGCGACTTGCTTTTAATGCTAAAATCATGCTAGCGACTTGCTAGTCATGCTAAAATCATGCTAGCAACTTGCTAGTAATGCTAAAATCATGTTAACGACTTGCTAAAATCATGTTAGCGACTTGCTAATCATGTTAAAATCATGCTAGGGACTTGCTAGTCATGCTAAAATCATGCTAGCGACTTGTTAATCATGTTAAAATCATGCTAGCAACATGCTAGTCATGCTAAAATAATGCTAACGACTTGCTAAAATCATGTTAGCGACTTGCTAGTCATTTTAAAATCATGTTGGCGACTTGGTAATCATGCTAAAATCATGCTAACGACTTGCTAATAATGCTAAAATCATGCTAGGGACTTGCTAATAATGCTAAAGTCGTGCTAATGATTGGCTAGTCATCCTAAAATCATGCTAGAGACTTGTTAGTAATGCTAAAATCATGTTAGTGACTTGCTAGTCATGTTAAAATCATGCTAGCGACTTCCTAATCATGCTAAAGTCGTGCTAATCATTTGCTAGTCATGCTAAAATCATGCTAGTGACTTGTTAGTCATGTTAAAAACATGCTAGCGACTTGCTAATCATGCTAAAATCATTCTAGGGACTTGCTAAGCATGCTAAAGTCGTGCTAATGATTGGCTAGTCATCCTAAAATCATGCTAGTGACTTGTTAGTCATGTTAAAATCATGCTAACAACTTGCTAATCATGCTAAAATCATGCTAGGGACTTGCTAGTAGAGCCCTGCACGGGCCTTAAATCTAAGCCCTAGCCCGGCCCTGGCCCGAGAGGCACAGGCTGTAGCCCGGCCCGTGTCCGACAGCTTATCAAAATTTTTGGCCCGAGTCCGACCCGAAGCCCGTCTTTTTTTCCGCCAAACAGCTTATACTGTTACAGCCATTAAAATAGACCAGATTCGTATTTAATAGAAAGTTTATATTTTTTTCGTTTCGTTTTTTTTTTATCAGAACAATTTAGAGAAATGTTTGGAGTTTTTTGTGTGTTTGTTTGTTTTTTAAATGTAAGTTTTAGTTTTTTAAGTGACATCGATATCCAAGTGGTATGTGGTCCACAGTGAGTTTACTCAATTTAACCTATATATCAAATCAACACTTGACTAGTCTACAATGCAATCCACAAATATAAAACAAACATCAATATATCACTATGTTAGATTTAAAGTTTATTATCACCATCTCAGAACAGTTCGAACAGGGCAGGCAGCTCTGCTGCGCAAAACCGGAACATACAAAGTCGCAGTGGTAAAGTAAACGAATAATGAACAAATATATAAAGAATAAATAATAATATAGAAAACTTCAAAAACACAACTTTACCACGTGGCTGAAAATCTCTGTGCTGCGCAGAGTATGTAAGCGGAGTGGAACGGCAACAGTTTCCCCTGCGCGCTCCTTGCATTTAATAATCGCTCCGCTCCAGCTCCACTCCTCGCTCACTGATATCAGAAACACCGCTCCGCGTCAAAAAATAATTAAGTATGTTTGAAATGTAACAGTCCTGTTCATAAAATATAATAAAATAAAATAACAGGAGAGTTTCAAACATAGTGTGCAATATTTGTTCCAACCACAGCTAATAATTGTCAGCATTAAAAGAGTATTGCTGCTTTATCCAGTGCAAAGTTTGTAATGAAAATAATACGTTTTCGTCAGTTATTTTACCTACAGATCACATTATTTCTGATTTGAGTGATCCATCTCTATCAAGCTAAAAATGTTTAACATATGATTTCCTGCTTAATGTGCAGTTATATTACGGACCATTGGCATGAATTGTACTCATGATGGAGCGGTGGGGTGGAGCGCTCTTGAAGAGAGTGAAAACCATGACGCTCCGACTTTTAAAAAAAAAAACCGCTCCTTCCTCCATTCAAAATCACACCGCTCCACTCCGCGATCCGCTCATACTCTGCTATGCGCATCAGTGGCGCTTCCGGGGACCGCACGCATTAAATCTCATTAAAGTTTTTTTCTAAAGCAGGCCCGAAGCCCGATATGCGTGCAAGTTATGACGTGAAAACTGGCCCGAAGCCCGGCCCTAGGGGCAAAAAAAAGTCGGGCCCAGACGGGCTCGGGCTCAAATGCAGGGCTCTACTTGCTAGTAATGCTAAAATCATGCTAGGGACTTGCTAGTAATGCTAAAATCATGCTAACGACTTGCTATTCATGCTAAAATCATGCTAGTGACTTGCTAAAATCATGTTAGCGACTTGCTAGTCATGTTAAAATCATGTTGGCGACTTGGTAATCATGCTAAAATCATGCTAATGACTTGCTAGTCATGCTTAAATCCTGCTAGTGTAGTGAATTTTACAGGAGACTCAACTCATTTTAACTTGGCCCACCTAGGGACACCAATTATGTAGTGAGTTCTGCTTTCGCCCACTAGGAAGGCGAAATAGTGTAGTGATGGGTACTCGTATCACCGATGACGTTATGATTCTTGGATCACATGTCACTTAATGTGCGGTTATGAGTACATCACATAAGAAAGATTGGTGGGATATCTAGCTTGTAGAACCTCTCACTGTATTATCAACACAAGGAAGACACAAGTGTAATAAAATAAGTTTTATTAACAAAAGATAGACAAGAGTAATCAACTATTAAATGAATACCATAAATGCAAAAGGAATAAAGTGCATAAGATGCATAAAATGTGATTCAGTTGGGTGTTGCTATGTCATAGCTTTGTTATCTTATGGAAAGATAAACTGTTGCTACTCTGAAACAAATAAGGTAAAGAACCTTATTATGCATCAAACAAATAAATGAGCTATTATTTGTTATCAACTGCAATCAGCTATACAATATCTAATGTACATTAGAAAGATCATATACTGATAGTACACAACAATGCCAAGGTCTCTGGAAGAGGATTGGAAGTGATATTTACGTTCTTTGTGGTTGAGTGAGCAGTCCGGTGGCGGTGAATTCTTCCACTGGTTGTGCTGGGAGCAGTCAGTGGGAAAAGGAGCAGGAATCCGTTTCGACAGCCTTGAGCATGAAGCGCTGTAGGATGCTGATCTCCTGGAGCACCAAAAGGTCCTAAGATCTGGAACACGCAGATGTGGCCCTAGTGTAGGTGCTGAAGGCCCTTTGCTTGGAACATGCAAGCAAAGGTACCTGAAGTGAAGGTTTGCTCGCTGGAGCTTAACCTTGTTGCAAATGTCTGTTGGTCTTCTGCCTCTCTGGGCTAGAGACACAGAACTTGGTCAATCCACTTCGTCTCTCTCGGATGGAGACTCAGGACGTGCGGAATCTGTTGTTGTCTCGCTGGATGAAGACTCTGAACGTGGAAAATATCTCTTTCCTCACAGACAGAACGTGGTCATATCTGCTGCTGCCTTAAAGCTGGAGACTTGAAGCGTGGAGCGTCTGTTTCTGTCTCTCTGGACAGTAGGCTCAGAATGGTTGTGTCTGTTAGTGTCTCTCTCTTGTAGAGCTAGAGACTCAGAATGGAGATATCTGTAGCTGCCTTCCCAGTAACGGGCTGCAGACTTAGAAAGAAGTTTTTGATCTGTTACTGTCTCCTGGACGTTCCAGAGACTCAGAATGGAGGTGTAGCTGTTATTGTCTCACCCTTGCAGGTCAGACTCAGTACTTTGTTGCTCTGTTAGTGTCTTACCCTGCCAGGGCTCAGACTCAGAACTGGTGTAACTGTTATGTCTTTCCCCAACGGGACTCAGACTCAGTACTTAGTTATCTGTTGCAGCCTTCCCTGTAACGGGCCGCAGACTCAGAACAAGGAGTGTCTTTTGGATATGTACCTTTATACCTTTCCGATGAGGAGGAGATTGCAATTTGGTGCTTCTCCATTTCCATGCTGTGATTGGCTGGTTCCATCAGAGTGGGGGGACATGGGGTAGCCCACTCTTCTTTCCTCTTGTGGAAGTCCAAACACAAAGTTAGAAAAGTGTCAATAATGTTTTATTGGTGCATTTCTCACTTTCCAAAACACAATCAGAAAACATTTGGTCATTGAAATGAACACATTAAGTCCAAACATGATGGGAAAAGATTGAACTGTCATGCATGCATTCATTTGTCCATTAACAGCTGAGTTTGTGTAAGATGTTGCACTACACATCGCTGTCAGTGAGACTACTTATTTCTCTGAATAAGTATAAGATGTGTGTGTTACGGTTCGCATCAGTTCAAGGTTTGAAAACATAGTTATGAATGGATTTGGATGGATCTTTGTGATCTCTCTTTGTTTCACCCACTGCTGCTGCGTCTGGAGATCCTAAGGAATTTTTATGGCTGTCACAGGACCAAACCTTAGGAAGCAGTCTCAAGGTGGGTGAAGGGCAGAAACTGCATCTTGACCAATAGGAAGTTCTGTCCTTCCCGGGTTTTTGTACCAAAGGTCTCCTCTGGTCCTCTAAGAAGTGTCTGGCAGTTGTCCTGGCATCCTTATCTGATGGCGTTAGACAGTTGGCTTAAGTTAGTCCACCAAGATCCAATCAAAATGTAGCAAACCTTTGTCCACTATTGTGGTCAGGAAGGGGCCTTTGCCATAAACTGGGCCCAGGAATGCGCGTTCCACTACACTAGCGACTTTGCTAGTCATGCTAAAATCATACTAGCGACTTGCTAGTCATACTAAAATCTTGCTAGCGACTTGCTAGTAATGCTAAAATCATGCTAGCGACTTGCTAATCATGCTAAAGTCGTGCTAATGATTTGCTAGTCATCCTAAAATCATGCTAGCGACTTGCTAGTCATGCTAAAATCATGCTAGTGACTTGCTAGTCATGTTACAATCATGCTAATGATTTGCTAGTCATCCTAAAATCATGCTAGCGACTTGCTAGTCATGCTAAAATCATGCTAGCGACTTGCTAGTCATGTTAAAATCATGCCAGCGACTTGCTAGTCATGCTAAAATCATGCTAGTGACTTGCTAGTCATGTTAAAATCATGCTAGTGACTTGTTAGTCATGCTAAAATCATGTTAGCGACTTGCTAAAATCATGTTAGCGGCTTGCTAGTCATGCTAAAATCATACTAGCGACTTGTTAGTCATGTTAAAATAATGCTAGTGGCATGCTAGCAACATGCTAAAATCATGCTAGTGACATGCTAGTAATGCTAACGACATGCTTACAACATGCTAGTCATGCTAACGACATGTGAGTCATGCTAACATCATGCTAGTAACATGCTAGTAATGCTAGCAACATGCTATCCATGCTAGCATCTTGTTAACGTCATGCCAGGCATGCTAACAACATGCTAGTGACATGCTAATCATGCTTGTAACTTGCTAACCATGCTTAAACAACTAAAAACATACTAGCAACTTGCTTTTAAACTTGTACAACTTTTTGTACTTTAATTTCTTAAACTTTTTAAACTTCTTAAAACATTAAACTTCTTTAAACTTTCTGGTCCGGCTTTCTCAAGCCAACTTAAAGTTTGTCTTGACAAACTTTTTTATCTAGTTACTATTAGTAGAATATACCACCTTAATGTTCTCTGTGTAATCTTGAGTCAGAAACACTTCTACATTTATTTTCATTTTGGGAAACGACTCAAAATTAATGTGCTTCTAGAAACATTCCAACACAAAGTGCTGAAATATAGATATTTAAGATATTTACAATAGATACACCCACAATATTGGTTTGGACTGTAACACTGCATTTTATGTAGTTGATGACACTATAAAATTGCAAATTTCATAGGTTAAATTTCATCTGCATAAAAAACTACATCTCTTCTATTTAAAGGACTCTAATATACAGCGGGGAAAATAAGTATTTGACACATCAGCATTTTTATCAGTAAGGGTATTTCTAAGTGGGCTATTGACACATCATTTCCACCAGATGTAGCCATCAAGCCAAATATTGAATTCATACAAAGAAATCAGAACATTTAAGTATACAAGTTGAGTCATAATAAATAAAGTGAAATGACACAGGGAATAAGTATTGAACACACTTTATATTTCTATTTGTAGAAAAGCCTTTGTTGGCGATTACAGCTTGTAGACACCTCTTGTATGGAGAGACCAGTCATCTGCATTGCTCAGGAGTGATTCTGGCCCATTCTTCCACACAAACGGTCTTTAAATCTTAAAGGTTCCTTGGGCGTCTTTAATGAACTTTGATCTTCAGTTCTCTCCACCTGATTTACGTCAGGTGATTGACTGGGCCATTCAAGCAACTTGATTTTCTTTCTTTGAATCCACTTCATTGTTTCCTTGGCCTTGTGTTTGGGATCATTGTCTTGCTGAAATGTCCATCCTCTTTTCATTTTCAGCTTTATGGTAAATGGCAGCAGATTTTTATCCAGAATATCCCGGTACATTTCTCCATTCATCCTGCGTTCAATAATATGAAGTCTGCCAGTACCCCTTGCTGAAAAGCAGCCCCAAACCATGATGCTTCCACCCCCAAACTTAACTGTTGGTATGGTGTTCTTGGGGTGGTGGGCAGTGCCATTTCTTCTCCAAACATGGTGTGTAGAATGACTGCCAAAAAGTTAAATTTTGCTTTCATCTGACCATACTATAGCCTCTGATAATCCACAGGCTTCTCCAAATGCTGTTTTGCAAACTTTAACTGAGCTTCAAAATGCTTTTTGTTGAGTCTTGCGTGGTGAGTGTGCATGGAGGCCATTGCGGTTCAGTGCATTGCTTATAGTTTTCTTTGAAACAACAGTACCTGCTGATGCAAGGTCTTCCTGAAGTTCTGCCCGAGTGGTTCTCTTGGAGAACTCTCCTGATAATTCTTTGGACTCCTTGGACAGGAATCTTACTTGGAGCACCTGATCGTAGCCGGTTTATGGTGAACTGATGCTCTTTCCATTTCCAGATAATGGCCCCCACAGTGATTACAGGAACATTCAGCATTTTGGAAATGCCCCATAACCATTCCCATCAAAATGCTTTTCAACGATATGATTACGAAGATCTTGAGATAGTTTTTTTGCTTTGCTGTGCATTCTGGGTAATGAGAAGCCTTTATAGGCCATCAATTAGGTCTAAAGCAGCTGATATCAATTAGTACTGATAGGGGGCAGGGTTTCTCTCACAATACTGACAGATTTCATGTGATCTCCTGGCTTTTTATATTCATTTTGCACCTTGTTATCTTCATGTGTTCAATACGTATTCCCTGTGTTATTTCTGTCACACCCCTGGACTTTGAGTTGGTTTCTCCCATCCATTCCCCCCCGCTGTTTTCTGTTACTTGGTTTTTCCCATCATTGCCAACACCTGTGTTTATCAATCACCCTGTCTATTTAATGTGTGTGCTTACAAGGTTTGGACTGAACTCTCTATAATCTCTGAACTAGCTAACTATTATAATTTCCCACCCACCCTCCCTCAGTTACATCAGTTTAATAACGATAATGCTTCAGCCATCCCACCACTGCCACCTGTCAGCCCATCTGCTCACCCTCAGCTCAACATCTATGCAGTGGGTTCGCCGCAGGTCTGCCAGTCACCATCGGCGTCATGGCTGGAGGATTCCTCATCTCCGCCTCCAGCCTCAGAGTCCTGGACTCCGCCTCGGCCCTCCGAACCTGCGGCTCCACCCCGTCTCTCAGCTCCCTCGTCTCCACCGTCGCCCGTCGGTCCACCAGCTTCACCGCGCTCCATCGTCCTTCCGGCTCCGCCCCGGTCTGTCATCATCCCACCTTCGCCTAAGGATTCTACTCCTCCGGCTACGCCTCGTCGCTCCATCCCACTGGCTTCGTGGAACTCCTCCATCCCTCTGGCACAGCCTCAGTTCTCTGTCGCTCCGGTTCCGCTGCGGACCTCCGGATCTCCGCCTCCGCCTTGGTCGCCAGAGCCTTGGGTTCCACCTTGGCCCTCCGGATCCTCGGTGTCGCCCGGGATCATCGGCTCTCCGTCTCCGCCTCGGGCTCTACCACCACCTGCTCCGCCTCCGTCGGTCGGCCCCCGGGAGTCGTCAGCCTACTCTCCACCATGGCTCCTCCCTCCATCGGCTCCACCGTGGGATTCCATATTGGCTGCGGTCTGGGTATCACTTGGCTCCTCCTGCTCCGGATCCCTCCTGTCTCCTTCTTGGCTTCTCCCTCCGTCATCACCTCCATGGATTATTCAGTCACCACCTTGGACTTCATCTTTTGCCCTCCTCCCGGGAGTCCGTCCTCCGCCCAAACCCCCTCCTAGAACATGGGACATGATCTGTTTTGTTGGTCGGCGCGAGGACGCGCCTTTCCGGGAGGGGGGTGTAATGTCACACCCCTGGACTTTGAGTTGGTTTCTCCCATCCATTCCCCCCCGCTGTTTTCTGTTACTTGGTTTTTCCCATCATTGCCAACACCTGTGTTTATCAATCACCCAGTCTATTTAATGTGTGTGCTTACAAACATGTCTTGTCGAACGTTAATGTTACCACTCCGTGTTCCTGTGTCTGCCTGTTTTCCTTTGGATTTATTAAATGTACGTCTTTTTATTACGTCATTGTTCGTGTGTTCCTGCCTGATCGTGACAATTTCACTTTATTTATTATAACTTAACTTGTATACTTAAAAGTTCTGATTTCTTTGTATGAATTCAATATTTGGCTTGATGGCTACATCTGGTTGAAATTTTGTGACAATAGCCCACTTAGAAATACCCTTACTGATAAAAATGCTGATGTGACAAATACTTATTTTCCCCGCTGTAGCAGTGTTATAATTTCCGTTGAACTTGACTTTATGTAAGCTACAGGTTTTTACCTAACCAGAAGAAATGCAGTTTTATTTTCGTACAAGACAATTGCCATATATATGGGTGATATTTAGTACTTCACACTTCAAACCAATTTCATAAACAAGAATGATAACTAAATACTCAAATTAGGTTAACATGAACAAGGACATATTAGAACTAAAACAAAATACTGAATCAAATCAGGAGAGAGGAACACCCCTCACCTGCTTTTGGTTGTACAATAAAGTAACACAACCCCAAAATATGTGTTCAGCAGAACAAAATGAATAAACAGACACCTAATAACAAAACAATAATAGAATACGATCCAAATAAATTAATGTACAAAATAATTGGCCCCAATTTCATTCGCTTCTCCTTTCTTTTGCAACCTATAAATGTGTTAAACAGCTAGCAAAAACTAATATTGAAAATTCAAGAGTCAAATGTTCAATTCTGTAACATTAATCACTATAATGGTGACTTCAGTTGAAACTTTACTTTTCAATAAATCATCAACACTGACTTTAATTTATAACACTGACTTTAATAAACCTTTGCTAATTCACAATAATGACTTGTAGATATATGACAGAAATAGGGCTGATAGGAGGAGATAACTGAAGTAGGGAAGATAGATAGGTAGGTAGACAGTTCAAGGCAGACAGGTGGTTTAGGCCAGGCAGAGAGTTCAAATGATGGTAAGAGAAGAGGCATGTCTGCATATATGTCCTCATGGAAATTGATCAAGTCTTGTATCAAACATAATAGTCCCAGATCCAGACTTAGCTCACCCTCAGCGGCGATGCACTGGACGGTGCTCTGCTCAGCACCCTCACGCTCCACTGAAACATCCGTTGTGTTCAACATGGCTGGCTCTCGCACATGGTCGGATGGGGTTGTCACAGGCTCTGTGGCGATCTTTCGACTGTCGCTCCCTTTGGCGATGGCTCTCCGTCCGCGGTGGGTTCAGGCTCTTGCTCTGCGACTCGGGGTGGTAGTTGGCTGCGTTCTGGGTCTTGAGTGGGGCTGGTGTCATCGTCCATGATATCCACAGTACCTGAAGAATTGCAGGACACCAGCACCCACTCAATATATGTGGCGAGGCTCTCACAAGGACCTTGCCTGGACAGCTGAGATCGTGTGGCAATGTTGAGGCCAGTCCGGTAAAATGAACAAAGGCAGCGGTCCAGGTAGTGCGTGTAGACAAACTCCTGGGTGTGGTCGTCGAGAGAGCTTTCCCCCTGCTCTAGCTGGAGGATGAGAACAGCCGGGTCATTTATGATGGGGGAAAAAAAGGAATAGAAAACACTAAAATAGAAAAAAAGAAAATGTGGGGTAAACGCCGCTATACTGTTTTTGGTCCGATCATCTGTAACAGTTGTGTGTAGGCGCACGAAGATGAAATGCAATGACAAATCTTTTAATTTCCACAATAGGCAAATCCACACATGAAGGGCAGAAAGACACACGAACATAACCTTGTGATCGGACAAACTACTCAGAACTGAATACAACTTATAAAGGGTAGATTATGATACGATATGATATTTGATATATGATATGATATTATGACACAGACCGGTGATGGTGATTAACTAGAAATTTAACTTGATGAGGACAGGAACAGGAAAACCATATATGAGCAAAAAAGGGAGAAATCAACACAAACAGTCAAATGGGGGTGTGACAATAGGATTCTATCCTCCTTTCTGATGTTAACGTATGACTGAACTTTGGTTTAATATTTTATTATTAATATTAGAAACTATTTAGCTATTTATTTAACTTTCAACAAACCTTCAATAGAAAGTAATTTTTTATTGTATTAAAACGCAGTAAAACTGTGGTTTACATTGTCAAGGGGATTATATTAATCACTAATGTATTAAAATAGTGAATGAGGGTGTCAACTGTGATTTTAGACTCTGAACACTGTTTTTGAACACTGTTAATTCAGAATATGTTATAATAGACTACTTCTAGAAAACAACAAATAAAGTAATTATTATTGTTTGAATGAAAATGTCTAGGTCACGTAGGTAACCCTCGTTCCCTGAAGGAGGGAACGGAGACGTTACATGGGAATTCGCTTAGAATCCAATCATCTCTGAGCCTTATACAAAAAGGCCAATGAAAATTGGCGAGTGGCATTTGCATGACGCGCCACGCCCCGTACATACGGGTATAAATAGCGACGTCATGCGCCAGTCAGACAGGTTCTTCGCTGAGGAGCCGGATTGAGCCGGCGTCAGCGCGACGACAGGGACGTGGCAGGGGATGTAACGTCTCCGTTCCCTCCTTCAGGGAAACAGAGGCCTTCTGGTTGACCTCTGGAGAATCATAGAGAATGTTGCCATAACCTGCGGGGCGAAGGAGACCCGGCAGGAGCACAGTCAAGAACTACTCCGCATCTAGCCCTGACTGCGGGGCATGGAGGACCCAGGTTCGCCGGAGGGAACATACTGGGGATTGGCGCCGTGAAATGACGCAGCAAGCCGACACTAGCCGTCCTCCCGGTCACCTGTCAGAACTCGGGAGGAAACGGCCTCTAAGCGGAGGTTGTAAAACCTGGCGAAGGTATTTGGTGTCGCCCAGCCGGCAGCTCTGCAGATGTCCGCTAATGAGGCGCCATGTGCCAACGCATAGGAAGATGCAACACTCCGTGTGGAGTGGGCGTGCAAGCCTAAGGGGCAAGGCTTTCCCTGATATAAGTATGACAGGGAGATGGCTTCTACCACCCAATGCGCCAACCTCTGTTTGGAGACAGCATTCCCTTTCTGCTGACCTCCAAAGCAGACAAAGAGCTGCTCGGTGCGTCTGAAGTGTCGAGTACGGTCTACGTAGGTGCGCAGAGCACGGACTTGACACGACAACGCAATAGCTGGGTCTGCCTCCTCCAGGGGAGGATCGAGAGGATCGCCGGGCCCGAACTCAAGGCACGCTTCGTCGACAGAGAAAGCTTGTAGATCCCCCACTCTCTTGATGGAGGCCAACGCAGTCAGGAGCGCCGTCTTTAATGACAGAAATTTAAGCTCAACTGAGGCGAGAGGCTCAAAGGGAGGTCCCCGCAGGCCCTGGAGGGCGACGGAGAGGTCCCAAGAGGGTACGAGGCGCGGTCTGGGAGGATTAATCCTCCTAGCGCCTCTGAGGAATCTCACGACCAGAGGGTGCTTACCTAGGGATGATCCATCCACTGCATCTTGATGTGCGGCAATAGCGGCAACATACACCTTGAGAGTCGAAGGGGACAGCCTGCGCTCCAACTTCTCTTGCAGGAAGGAAAGCACTACTGCAATCGTGCATCTCTGTGGGTCTTCTCCTCGTGAGGAACACCAGTCGACGAACAGACCCCACCTCAGTGCGTACGCCTGCCTTGTGGAGGGGGCTCGGGACTGAGTGATAGTTTCTATCACGGCTTGTGGAAGGCCGGCGAGGTCTGAAGCGTCCCGTCCAGGAGCCAGACATGCAGATTCCAAAGATCGGGACGTGGGTGCCAGATTGTGCCCATCCCCTGAGAAAGAAGGTCCTTCCTCAAGGGGATTTTCCAGGGAGGGGCTGCCGCGAGGGAAATGAGTTCTGGGAACCAGGTCCTGGCAGGCCAGTAAGGCGACCAGGAGAACCTGCTCCTCGTCCTCCCTGATCTTGCACAGGGTCTGAGGCAAACAGATCTATCTGGGCCTCCCCGAAATGACTCCAAATCAGCTGGACAGTCTCGGGGTGGAGTCGCCATTCTCCAGGGAGGGTGGACTGCCATGAGAGCTGATCGGCTGCACGGTTGAGTTCCCCTGGAATGTGAATGGCTCGTAGCGATCTCAGCCACGTTCGACTCCAGAGGAGCAGACGGCGGGCGAGTTGTGACATGCGACGAGAGCAGAGACCGCCCTGGCGGTTGATGTAGGCCACAGTCGCTGTGCTGTCGGTACGAACAAGCACGTGCTTCTGACGCAACGTCGGTCGGAAGCGACGAAGGGCCAGAAGCGCAGCCAACAACTCGAGGCAATTGATGTGCCATTGCAGTCGAGGTCCTGTCCAGGAGCCCGAAGCTGCTTGCCCATTGCACACAGCACCCCAACCCGTGGTGGAGGCATCCGTGTAAACCACGATGTGCCTGGACACCTGCCCCAGGGGTACTCCGGCCTGGAGGAAGGCAGGGTCTGACCATGGGCTGAATAGGCGGCGACACTGCGGGGAAACGCCAATCCGGAGTGTGCCACGGTGCCATGCCCGTCTCGGGACTCGGTCGTGTAGCCAGTGCTGAAGCGGTCTCATATGAAGCAAGCCCAGCGGCGTGACCGCGGCTGCAGCTGCCATATGCCCCAGGAGCCTCTGAAATGTTTTTAGAGGAACCGCTGTCTTGTGTCTGAATAAGTCCAGACATCTCAGCACCGACTGAGCGCGCTCGTTGGTGAGACGGGCTGTCATGGAGACCGAGTCCAGCTCCACACAGAGAAAAGAGATCCTCTGCACTGGGGAGAGTTTGCTCTTTTCTCGGTTGACCTGAAGGCCCAGATAGCTGAGGTGCTGAAGCACCAGGTCCCTCTGGTCGCATAGCAATTCTCGAGAGTGGGGAGATAGTCGAGATAGTTGAGGATGCGGAAACCTGACAGCCAAAGAGGGGCCAGGGCCGCAACTTTCGTAAAAACGCGGGGAGAGAGGGACAGGCCAAATGGGAGGACTTTGTACTGATATGCTCGACCCTCGAACGCAAACCGAAGAAAGGGCCTGTGGCAAGGAAGAATCGAGACATGGAAGTACGCGTCCTTCAGGTCGATGGCTGCAAACCAATCCTGGGGACGAATGCATGTGAGAATGCGCTTCGTCGTAAGCATCTTGAATGGCAGCCTGAGAAGGGACCGATTCAGGACTCTGAGATCCAGGATGGGTCTTAACCCACCACTCTTTTTGGGCACGATGAAGTAGGGACTGTAAAACCCTGACCTCATCTCGGCTGGAGGGACAACCTCGATCGCATCCTTCGCCAGTAGGACTGCGACCTCTGCATGCAGAACAGCGGCGTGGGTGTCTGAATGGACAAGAGTGTGATGGACACCTCTGTACCTGGGCGGAGCTTTGGCGAACTGAATCGCATAGCCGAGACGTACCGTCCGTATCAACCACCGCGAGGGGCTGGGAAGCTGAAGCCAGGCTCCCAAGCGCCTCGACAGGGGTGTCAAGGGAACGTTGACCGACGTGACCGTGGTGGGGCAGCCTAAGGGGGGAACAGGGAGGGGAGACAAGCTGCTCTGAGCAGGGCCTACCTTCTTCCCAGGTTCCCGCGCTGGCGATGGACGGCTCCGTATCCGGCTCCGATAGGGCATCCTGGTGCCGCCCGGAACGGGAACACGGGCCGAGACCCCGGAGGTGAGAAAAATTGCTCTTTTATTGAAGTTGTGGTACCGCCGACCGTCAAAGTGCACAATGACCCCCGGCCCTCCACCGGGAGCGGGGACGTAGATGTTTTCGTCCCCTGAAGAACAATCCTCTCCACCTCCGGGTTGCCCGCGTCAGGGACGTTTCGCGGCTTTTTTGCGGGTGTTTCTTGCTGGTCCCTGAGAGGCGGGCGGCGTCCCTCCCCCGCGGCCAGCTCGCCCTCGGCAACGAGCAGAGGGAGGCTGGGCCACCGGCGGCGGGATGGTCTTGGATTCGCGGCGGGCCAGGATGTGTTGGATGGCCTCCCTCTGCTTCTGGACTGCCGAGAACTGCTGGGCAAAGTCCTGTGTCGCCGAAGAGGCCACTCTGGGAGACAGGAGCGTCGAGAAAGCGGGCCTTGTCGACATCTGCCATCTGGGCCAGAATGAGCCATAGGTGTCGCTCCTGGACCACGGCTGTGGACATCACCTGACCAAGGGAACGCGCCGTGACCGTCGTAGCCCGTAAGGCGAAGTCGGTGGCGGCGCGGAGTTCTTCCATAACCCCTTGGTCGGGACCACCCTCGTGCAGCTGTTTCAGGGCCTGGGTCTGATAAACTTGTAGTATCGCCATAGCACGCAGGGCGGTGGTGGCCTGTCCAGCGGCGTGATAAACGCGGCCCGCAAGAGCGGACGAGCGCTCACACACCCTGGACTGGAGATGCGGATGATCCCGCCAGGTGGCAGCGCCGCGCGGGCACAAGTGCACCGCTACAGCGCGCTCGACCCGGGGAATCGCTGCATACCCCCTGGCCGCCCCGCCATCGAGGGTGGCAAGGGGAGAGGAGCTGGGGCGGGGCCGTGATGAAAAGGGAGCCCGCCAGGATTTCGTCAGCTCCTCGTGCACCTCCGGGAAGAATGGGACCGAGGGAGGGCGAGGTGGAGCCGCGGGAGCCCTCCCCAAGAACCAATCATCCAGCCTAGAGGGATCGGCCGGGGGCGCCTGGAGCACCTCCAAACCGATCCCCCTGGCGGCCCGGAGAAGCATAGTCGACAGCTCGACGTCCACCTCAGACGGAGCGGCCACCTCTGCAGGGGGCCGCGCCGCCGAAGCGTCCGCCTCGCCATCAGACTCTCCCTCTGATGCTGCGGTCGACATCTCATCCTCCGCAGGAGCACCGAAGGAGACGCTCAGCCCGCTGGGCGGGGAAGCGTACTGCAGCGGGAACTCGACGGGACCACGCTGTGTGGGCCGGCGGTGCATTCTGCACGGTGACTTTTAAGTCCCCCCCACGTCTCACCGCGGTGGCCGAAAAGCATTGACGGCTCAACGACGGACCGCGGGAGGAAGACGGGGGGAGCCGCCTCGCGAACGAGCGGCGGGACTTCAGCGTGGTCATGGTCATGCATTCGCAATGAATGCATTCACCATCCATGAACGCATTCACCATCCATGAACGCTGCCTCAGCGTGCTCACTCCCCAAACACGTGAGGCAGAGATCATGTCCGTCCGCAGGAGGGAGGAAACTACCGCATCCTGAAGCGCACGGTCGAAAAGCCATTCTGAAAAGAACGTCTTTCGACCGCGAGAAATTGCTCTTTTAGCTCCCGGTCTGCCCAGGGAAAAACCGCGGGGCGGTAGTGCACTCGACGGGGCTTTGCGCTGGAATGCAGAGCGGCTGTATTGGCCGTGAAAACGGCAGCCCGCAGGAGATCGCTGACGGCTACCAGAAAATAAGCTCTTTTAGTTTTGGCAGCACGTCAGAAGAGAGAGCAGGAACTCTTTTTAGGGAAGAACTCTTGAAGAACTGTAGTAGAACTCTTGTAGAGAGACTCAGCAGGCTCAACATCAGACGGATCTGAAGCGAAGAAGCTGTCTGACTGGCGCATGACGTCGCTATTTATACCCGTATGTACGGGGCGTGGCGCGTCATGCAAATGCCACTCGCCAATTTTCATTGGCCTTTTTGTATAAGGCTCAGAGATGATTGGATTCTAAGCGAATTCCCATGTAACGTCGAAGTGATTCGACTGAAGGGGAAACAAAGTTACTGAAGACATTTGACAATTTTACAGCATTTTTACAGTGCTTAATACTAGAGTAAAACTAGTTTGCATATATGTCTGTACTGTTCTTAATCGCTTTCAATTATAAATTGTTTAAACTTATATAGTTACAAAAAGATGACAATAAAAAATACAGATGCACCCAGCATGTATGTAGAAGGTTATCTGAGAGAGAATCGGACAGAGAAATAGAAGGAATGTTTAGCTTCATAAAAGAAAACAGAGAAGAGAAATGCCAGGGCTTTACTTGTCAGGACTTTAGTCTCACCCATGGCTCATGCAGAGAGAAAGAGAAAAATGTGTGTTATACTTTGTAAATAATTATAACAAATTTAATATATAGACTGTAACGATGAATTGATAGGTGTTAAACTGTGGCTACAGTTATTCATGAGATTTTACAATGCATTATAAGGTGCATTACAAGGCATAATCAAAGCATTAAAACAACTTTTATAATGCATTAAACATGAATGCTTTAAGTAAAGCATTTCCCATATTTTCTTAGTGATAGATGCAATTTACACTAAGTGAAAAGAGCAGTATTTTCTTAGCAATTTGCTATTTACACTAAATGCAAATAGCAATGGATTCTATTTATTCTGTAAAATAATAAGAGTATTTTATTTACAATAAGTGTAACAGTAGTTAGTGTATTTATACTACTTAATGGCAGATATTTTCACCTCAGTGTGGTAGAACATTTTAACATAGTATGCAATAATAACATGGTGGGCTTACATTTTAAACAAACTATTAAATGTAGGCCACATTATTGGGACAATAAAGTACTCCCTACACCTTCCCCTAATTGTACCCGATAAACACTCAGGAGGTGCTTGATTTTCTTCTTTTTAGTTATTTCCTTAATTTTTATTGAAAATAAATTTCCTTTCCGATGTGATATGTGATGTGAAAAAGAAAAAGTTTGAAGAAGGCGGATTCAAACTCCGGTTCAATGCTACGTGCTTTACTACCTACGCCACTGGAGCTGATGTGTAACTGCTGCCATTAAAAGTATTGTCTAGCCCAGCAACATGGGGGTGGATGGAGTTGGTGTAAATAGCCTCTCCACTTAGTGTAAACAGACACTCATAATTTTTGGTTTTATTTAAGCCAATCTTTGTTCAAACTTGCACACAAACTTCATTGCAGTAAAATGTAATTTGTGTGGAAATATTGCAAGATCTGTGAAGAGGATGTTAACAGAGACCAGAGATGGGACACAATTAAAAAAAAAAAACGATGTTTTCGCGTATGTCTCTTAAAATGCAAATGAGCTGCTGCTTTCCAACCCCCTTCGAGAATGCTTCAGATACTCTAGTAACAAAACTGGAGAATGTGAGTGACACAGCAAATTAATTTCTTGAAGATGGATCATTAAAAACTAGAGCTGCACGATTCTGGATGAATTGAGAATCACGTTTTTTTTTTTTTTTTGTCTCAAACAGAGATTATAGTTTTAAACAAAAAACAAAATAATGTGTGATAAAATATGAATTGCTGCAGTATATTTAAAAGTGTTGAATTAATTTGAATGAATTAATAAACATTTAATATATATTTTAACATTTAAACATTTATTAAACATTTAATATATATTTAAAATATATTTAATACACCAATTTTTAAGATTAAACTTCTTCAAAACGTGGTTTGAATTAATGATTCACTCATATATACTTGCTTCATTTCTGAATGAATCAGCATTTTTGAACAAATCTCTTGAATGAATGATTCAATGACAGATAATTTTTTAACAGTCACTTGTAACGATGCAGTTTACACAAACATTATTTGGAGTGTCAGTTAGTTTCAAAAGACGACTTGCTCTATTTTGATTGCTACTGTAGATATCAATGTTTTTATCCAAACTATAAATTATCAACCCAGTATTCCTGTGATTACATGTTCTGGTATGACTGTCGCTATCACAATCAGGGCTTGCGCTGACTGATGCGGCACCTGTTTCCCCTTCACTCTAATTTCCCTCTCTATTTCTGCCTGTGTGCTTCTGGGCTTTGTCACCAGATTATTGCTCTTTTAACCTGAACTCTGTTTCTCTGTGTTTGAAGTCTGTAGCGAGTCAAAGTCAAGTCAAGTCCTGTCTAGTTTAGTCCAGTCCTGTCGTGTTGAAAGTAATCCGTCAAGATTCTTCAGTGTTTGCTCAGTCTTCCCGTTACCTGCCTACGGCGGCTCACCCTTCCCCGGACGCTCTCCGCTGTTCAATCCGCACCTGCTGAGGAAATCGCCCCTCGCTGCGCTGCCTGGGTCTGTGCTCACCCACTGCTTATCAAAGACTTTCCGTTCCTGTTTTTCCTGTGTTAATTCCCTGTTCTGCTCTACTGAAGTGGAGGTGGACTGCAGACAGCAGTTATTTTTTGCAAAGAGAAATAAACAGTTTTTTTTTCGGCCTTCGCTTCTGGGTCCTTTTCTGTCATAACACCATTGTCTTTGACTGTATTCACAAAGAGCAGAGCTATGCCACTATTTATTTTTGAGAAGCAATAAATGTGTGTTTGTTAATTATACAGATTGTGGAAAATTTCAGGTTAAAAATAACAACCTAGCTCTGGTCTCTGTGAATACAATGAGATACAACATACTAACAAGCACTTTCAGAATTCAAAACATTTACAAAATATAAAGGTACTTGCATGTCCTGAATATGAAGTTAGATCACAAACATTTGGTATTTATCCAACTTTAAGATTCAAGTTTTGTTTTTAGTCCTTTAATGACTCTTGTTTGCATTCTCTTCATGAGTACAATTTATCCACTGTGTCCTCATAGCATCAGAACGTGGGAGTTTATGGTGAATATGTTTTTAATTACAGCTAACAACAACAGCTATAATGTTTACATAGCTGAAAAAAATATTACCAGCTGCTCTAGTAATGATATAAACATGAACAAAAAATGTAGATAAAAGAGGCAAAACAAAGTTACTGGGTTGTCCTTTTTCACATTTTCTGGGTTGGTTGATTCACCAGATAAATATAGCATTTAAATATGAATGCTATAATCATGTTTAACAGGTTTAAGTTCTGAAGAAAACTTTCCCCACCTGAGTCCTATAAAATGCAGAAATTACAGGAAATCTTTTTATTTAAGAACTTCTTTTTAAGATGCAGTTCAGTGGATAAACAAGAAACATCTATATCATCATTAATCAGGGTTTGTAAATAATACTGAACTACTTCATGAGATACTGAGATTTTATATAGAGATATAGATTTTAAAGTGCCACATATAATTGAGCACATAGGTCAACATGTTAAGAGTGGAAAAACTTCAGATCTCTTCTTTTTCTTTGAATTGGTGAAGGACGATGGCATCTGTTGAAGAGCCGCTCGTGGACTCACTGAAGGAACTAGTAGAAGCTGAACTGAAGGAGTTTCACTGGCACTTAAAGAATACATACAATAAGTGCATTTCAAAGTCTGAAATGGAAAAGGCAGATATATTCGACACAGTGGATAAGATGGTGGCATGTTTTGGACCGGAAGAAGCTGTGAAGGTCATGGTGGACATTCTGAGGAAGATGAACAAGAATGATCTGGCTGAACAGTTGGAGAATGAACAGAAGCAAGGTAACATTTAATTTACTGTAATTGAAACATGATTAAATATTTACCAGTGTGAGGGTTTAACTTAAACCTCTTTTTTTCTGCTGTGTTTATGAGATAAATTTTTCCTAGTGAGTAATTATATCTTTCTCTCTGTCACAGCTCAGCCTGAGGGCAATAAGAAGACATCTGTCCCTGTTGGAGGTGATTCACAACAGATTTGGAGTAAATATCAATCACTGTCTCTAGATGGAAATGAGAAAATATAACTGCAAGGAGCAATTACAGGGCCAGTCACATTAGCAGCTGATTTTGTTCAGATGTATAGAATAGAAAAGTGTGTCCCCAGTGATACCCAGTTTGCAATAGTCTAAAAGCCTTAATTAAACATCCTACAACTGTGTATTAAAGTTAACCAGTAGGTGGCATTGTCACCAAATTGATTGACACAGAAAGGTTAATTTAAGCAGGTTAAAACATGTTGTAAATACAGCCTTACATCCTGTTTAATGTGCTAAATGATGTGGAAACTATTCATTACCCCTAGTAACATTGGTCTGCATGGCCCAAAGATCACGATCAATACAATAAGTGATCTGGAAAGAACATAAACATTCAGAAATTGTAAAATTGAAATCCAAGCTGTTAATAATGGACTGCTGTTTTCAGCAGCATGAAATCTGTCTGAATCAGTAACTAATAATGATAATCATGCTGACATGCTGATATGTGTCAAATTTGTATAATGCTTTTTTGTCTCTTATTTATTTGTTTTTAATTATAGAGCTTCAAAACTTCTTAAAAACTCACAAAAACAACATAAAGAGAAAGGCAAAATATATTTTTGAGGGCAACCAAGAAAATGACACAGATCTCAAAGTTGTTTACACAGAACTGTTCATCACAGAGGGAGATATGAAAAGTGTCAATCACGAACATGAGATTCTGAAGATTGATGATGTTTTCAAGAACAAAAAAATACATGACAAGCCAATCAAATGCAATAATATTTTCACTGAACTGAGGAAAAACAATGAGGAGAAGATTGTGCTGACCAAGGGAGTCGCTGGCATTGGAAAAACTGTCTGTGTACACAAGTTCATTATGGATTGGGCAGAAGGAGAATCCAATCAGGATATAGACTGTGTGTTCCTGCTTCCATTTAGAGAGATCAATGTGATAAAAGATAGAGAGGTCAGTCTCCATGAGCTTCTGCTGAAATTTTATCCTGAATTGAAGGACATGGAAAAATTAGAGTTATATAAGAAATGTAAGCTAGCATTTATATTTGATGGACTTGATGAGAGTCGACTGCCATTGAACTTTAAAAGGAAAACATTGGACACAGTTGTGGAAAGAGCATCCGTAGATGTGCTGTTTACAAATCTGGTCAGAGGAAATCTGCTTCCATCATCTCTCGTCTGGGTGACATCACGACCAGCAGCAGCCAATCAGATTCCTTCTCGGTTTGTGGGTTTGTTCACAGAAGTGCGAGGATTCACAGACCAACAGAAGGAGCAGTACTTCAGAAAAAAAATCACAGATGAGGTTCAGGCCTCCAGAATCATCTCACACATTAAGACATTTCGTAGTCTCTATATCATGTGCCATATTCCTGTGTTCTGCTGGATCACGGCCACAGTACTTCAGGATATTCTCATTGAGAACAATGCAGAGACCATTAGCACAACACTCACTGAAATGTACATTCACTTCCTGCGGATACAGATGTACACAAAGAGTCAGAAGTATGATGAACAAGAAGAAAGTGAATGTACAAAGCACTTACAATTAAATAGAAAGAGGATTCTGAAGTTAGCCAAGCTAGCATTTGAACAACTGAAGAAGGAAAACATTGTGTTCTACGAGGATGATCTGAAAGAATGTGGTATCGATGTGAGTAAAGACACTGAGTTCACAGGAATGATTGCTGAGATCTTTAAGAAGGAAGTTGGACTTTATAAGACAAAGGTCTTCTGCTTTGTGCATCTGAGTGTTCAAGAGTTCCTCGCTGCAGTGCATGTGTTCCTCTGCTACCTGAACAAAAACAAGCGAGATCTTCTGTTTTTCTTTGAAGATTCACAAACTACAGCCACACAAAAGCTTAAATTCTTTTTTAGAAAAGTAAAATTTCATGATTTAACAAAAAGAGCCATTGATAAAGCAATACAGAGTAAGAGAGGACATCTGGACCTGTTCCTGCGGTTTCTCATGGGAATATCATTGGAATCCAGTCAAAATCTGCTCAAAGGCTTAATCAAACACACTGAAGACACCACAGAGAGCATCAGACAAACAACTAAATACATTAAACAAGTACAAAGCGAGTACTCAGATGAAGATGACTCAGATATCTCAGATATATCAGATGAAGCTTCAGTCAACCTATTCTACTGCTTACTTGAGCTAAAAGATCATTCATTATATGAGGAAATACAGAATTACCTCAGTTCAGATGAACATCAAGTAAGAGACCTCTCATTTTCAATGTGCACAGTGCTGTCCTATGTACTGCTGATGTCAGAGAAGGTGCTGGATGAGTTCAACCCAAAGATGTTCACGTCATCTTTTAACTGCGGGAGACTCATCCCAGCTGTGAGATGCTGCAGAAAAGCACTGTTAGTAATTTCACTGACTGCTTTTCAATTAAATGTTTTGTTCTACATCTACCCAGACTATGAATAGAACAATATGTTTTTGCAGAAAAACTGAACATCAGAAATTAAGTTGACTAAAAACATTCTGTTCTGGCAGATTTGACAGCTGTGATCTTTATGAAAGACACTGTGAAACTGTGTCTTCTGCTCTACAATCAACAAACTCCCATCTGACAGAGCTGGACCTGAGTAACAATTACCTGGAGGACTCAGGAGTGAAGCTGATTTATGATGGATTGAAGAGTCCATATTGTCGACTCAACATACTGAGGTTTGACATTCACTTTAACTGAATCACTGTTCAAATATGTGGATAAATAGGTGTTTTATAACTATACCTATTATAAATTATAGAATTTTTGCCTGTCTATATTGTAGTATTATTGTATCAGTGGCATTTTCTCCAAGAACTCTAGGAACTCAAAAAACCTGATGAGAAAACAGTCAAGAGTTTCAACCATCCTGGATAACCTGGAATTTTATAATGCAATGTTCAAGTTATGAGGACGAAATAATTTCTCTAGGAATTAGATCAAATTTAATTGATTCCAATAAAGAATCAACTCCAAAGATTCTGAACTTGATTAAATTGATTCTGAATTAATAGACTAAGCTTCTTAACCATTTGTCCTGCGAAGTGGTTAGATCAGTATACTTTATCGACTCTGAGGTTTATATTATGCTCATGGCCAAAATCATAAATAAACAAAAATATTATGCTAGGAAATTTAAAGCCAGGTAGCTTGGATCTGAGCACAGATAAAACTTTTGTGAACATAAAATTCAAGACACTTCTTTTAATGAAACAATGATTTATTGAACTACTCTAATACACAAAACTAATATACAAAGACACACACACATTTCACACATACACTCATACAGTTCCAGGGCTGAGAGAATTACTGAATTAAATAGAACCCCAAATGTTCTAGTAATTGCTACTAGCTCTTAACCCTCTAATAGGGCTGGGCGATAAAACGATAACGATATATATCGCGATAGACAAGAGATCGATATCAATATAAAATGTGTTCGATAAAACGTTCGATATTTTGTATTCTTCGTTGGCCCGCCCAGCCCCCCTTTAACGTTCAGTTCATAGCGCCAGACCACAATAGAAGTTAAGGTTATCTTTCCTACAGAACGGGTCCATGTTGTTGTATTAAACAAACTAAATAGCCTTATGTTATTTATCTTATTTACACGACGGCATTTGATTTCTGTCTCTACATGATCGCGCGTTTACAATGTCTCCTCACAGACGGGATCGCGGACTCCATTCATAAAAACGGACTTTACTATAGGGCGGAATGCCGCGGAATTCGTCGATTTTTGGACCAATAAATCAAAAGTTGGTCTGTTAATTAATTCAGATCGCGATATGGACTAGTGTCTGTGAAAACTGAAATGCAAAAAGACCGTTTCAATATGAATCCTGCATGTTCCCGTTTGCCTCTATATCTCTATGCTCTATATGTATGAATGGAGGAGACGCGTTTTATTTTCACTACACGCATACTGCACACGTGACGCTCCCGCTAATTTTTGGCCTTTGCATCTCACATGAACAGACAAAAATCTCCAAAGCTGCTGTGAGTGTCACTTTTTATCAATTTTACCGTTTCATTAGTGAAACTAGCATCATTCATACTGTATTACACACTGAAACTTCAAGGCAACCTGTCAAAATAAAAGTACGGTTTAAAATGTGACAGAACCATATTAGTCTTGTATTACTGTACAGTATAATGTAGGTGTTTATATGTTCACATTTAAATAATTTACATAAAACAATATATATGATAAAAAATAAAATAAAGAGTCACCACTTAATTGTTGAAAAAATACTATTATTATTAAACCTTTTTTTAACTGAATATAATTTTTCTTCTATGTATTAATTTTAACAGTAAAGCTCTGTTTATTTTTATTTTTAAAAATAAATCTGTGATTTTGCTTTCATTTGATTATCAGAAAAATTAAAACAAGAATTTCTGAAAAAAAAAAAAAAAAAGATTGTAAGGCCCTATTGTTCAAAATGTTGAAAGTTTTGGACTTATTTTTTCACTTAAATAAATATTTTTGTTATTACACAAAGTATAGGCTAAAGTACCGGGAAAGAAGTAATGTTGGCTACTGGCAACCAGCAATCTGTGCAGAAATAAATATTATCAGCCAAGTACTTTGCAACAACCTCTGACCTGTGGTCAAGCCGTACTTCTGGGCCATACATTAGCTTGACCATTCACTTCATCGACAATGAATGGGGTTTGAATTGAGGATTAAGAGATAATTAAGTGTATATTGTGACTTTAGACTTATGTTTACATTTTAATTATTTGAGTTTTCCATGGTTGTTGACATTTCTGTCTTAATAACTGAGGGGATTATGATCAGAGGCAGGTTAAGTTTAAAATAAAAATGCTTGAGTGTAATATATTTTTCTCCTGGTCCTTATTTTAAATGGGTCATAAAAATATCAATAATTATCGATATCGACCGATATGAAACACTGATATCGTGATATAGTTTTCAGCCATATCGCCCAGCCCTACCCTCTAAGCGCCAAAGTCGCAGAATTGCGACAAGACGTCATACCCATTGAAATAGACTGTAGTTCCTAATACGGTGTAATTTCTCATTTGTATTCCTAACCACTAGATGGCAGACATGTAGTACTTCGATTCTAGACCAAAATTACGTCTTGTTCCTGTTCAAAGTATTGGAAGAAATCATAGAGAATGTGAGCGATCTTCATTGATGCGGAAGCAGTACAGTTCATAGCGTAAATAGAGTAAATTGTCAGATTTGTGAGGAGAAAAGCACCAAACGGCTGATAAAAAGTTGTACCGTGAAGATGGGTTGCAAATGTTATTTGCTGATTGTGACTCTAAAGGGGAATATTTGTCTTTTGGAAATGACAATCGGCCGTCTAATAGACGCGCATCTCGCGGTACATCTTTGCGGAGCAGTTGTGCTGCTGTGTAAGACGAGATTGTTCATGAAGCACAAACAAATAAAGCACAAACAAATGTTGCAAATGTTATTTGCCGATTCTCACTCTGAAGGGGAATGTTTGCCTTTTGGAAGTGACGATCGGCCGCCTAATAGACGCGCATCTCCCGGTACATCTTTGCCTCGCAGTGGTGCCGCCTCGCAAGACGAGAAAGTGTTTACAAAGCATAACCAGCGATCATTTCGTCCCTTTGCCCAAAAGGAATGGGGGTGGCAGGGGTGAATGTGGTCATAGTGTACACAGGGGTATAGTAATATTCTAATAATTTAGTAATTTCTTCTGTTTTATTGTTGGTTTCCTCTATTCTCATCCATTTGATCATTTTACTACTATATAGTAGTGTAATATGTAATATTTTTGTTTTATTCAGTGGTGTCAAAAGTATTCACATTCATTACTCAAGTAGAAGTATAGATACTAAGATTTAAAAAGACTTTTGTAGAAGTTGAAGTATCAACTCAAGCTTTTTACTCAAGTAAAAGTATAAAAGTACTGGTTTCAAAACTACTTAAAGTAAAAAAGTAAAAGTAATGTAAGGGAAAAAAATGCCATTAAGGACCAAACTTAGGCCGCGCCACAGGGGCCTATTGTGCACTACCCCACCTCCCCAAAAAACATTTCTAAAGGCCATAATGACTATGTTATATTAAAATGTTAATGTTGAAAAATTTGGAATGCACTAGGCTACCTGTTTTAGCTGCATATTTGCCAATTGAAAATAAACGCATTTTATTACAATGCAAATAGGCTACATTAAAGAACCATAAATGTGTACTACTGAGCATTAACGTGTTTCATGGAGCGGAAGATATGATGATTAGTTGCTGCCTATAAGTATTGTTATCGCAACATTGTCAATCGCGTTGTCAATCGCAAACTATTATTTATTCAAACGTCTTTCTATCAAACTACCTACTATAGCTTCATTTGCAGAGGATGAAGAGAAAGCACCCGTTTGATAAATAAGCAAGTAGTCGAGAAATAATAACTTGTAAGAAATCATCTTTTTTGAGTAATGACCCGAACACTGGCTATATCCTTGCTGGAGTGCAGGGCTGGACTGGGGTTAACATTTGGCCTTGGACAAATCCAGCCCATCCAGCCTACAAGTTCCCCCGTGAGTTTTGTTGGATTATAGGGCCTTTAATTAAAGTAAATAAATGAATGAATAAAACAGAACAGAATCAAATAATGTTAGATACTGAATTCAAATGCGACTTTTATTAATAATTTATAAAATTAATAATGCATTTTTGTCACATAAAAATGCATGCAGTAAAGCATTGATTTTGAGCTAGAATGCAGGACTTTTATTGCTAAGAAATTCTGTAAAAATTACTTACTTTTGTAGAACACAAAAGATATTTTGTAGAATGTAACCAAACATATTTGTTTACCCTTGAATTCTACTCTATAGACACAATTTTTGAATTTCTCAAAGTATCTTCCTTTATGTTCCACAGAAGAAAGAAGTTCATACAGGATTGAAATTACATGATGTTGAGTAAATAATGAAAATTTTTATTTTTGGGTGAACTGTCCCTTTAAGAACTTTAATATGTATAGTAAACACCTCATTTATATAAGGCACTGATATTTATCTTTAATCAGGCTCTTACTGAATTAACATTTTACTCCAATTAAAATGAATTACAACTTAATATTTAAAAAGAAAGAAATTATTGCTTAAAATCCAGATATATACTGACTAGTATTAGTAAGATGTCGTCACAAGAATAAAATTACAATGGTTATGTTTTTTTAAATAATTCATAATAATAAACTATGAAAATTTTAATAAAAAAATGACAGTAATTATGTATTGACGTTTATCACTTTACCTCCTCATGCAGCTGTTTTCAGCAGCCCAGCAGAACCTACAGAACCTTTAATGTTCTCATATCACACAACTGCCTAACACAATTCTGTGTTAAATCTAAATGCGTCAAGCAACTTGAACTTGCGCTATTTATCACTTTGCATCGCGCTGTGCGGGTGACTGATTCCGCCACGTCACACTTTTGGACTATTTGCAGTTTCGAATGTCATTTAAAATAGCGCATAATATGCGGGAGGTCTGCCTCTCTTCGGCGATCGGCCCACCGGGAATGTCCCGGTTCTCCCCGATGGCCAGGAGTGTGACGTGATTTGTGTCATGTCACGTGCAGGTGTGATGGATCGTGTACAAACCAATAGGGTGTCGGAATGGTATATGTTTATACTTCTCATCCAACCACAACCAAATTCACTCTATGTGGATGGCGCAATTTATCTGGATAGTTTTTTTTTTTTTGAAAGATGACATGAATGAAAACTAGCCGAAAAGAAATAGGAGTAACGAGTCTATTTTTAAAATGTAAGGAGTAGAAAGTACAGATAATTGCGTGAAAATGTAAGGAGTAGAAGTAAAAAGTCGTCTGAAAAATAATTACTCCAGTAAAGTATAGATACTCAAAATTTCTACTTAAGTAAGGTAACGAAGTATTTGTACTTCGTTACTTGACACCTCTGGTTTTATTGTTAGTGTTCTCTTTTTTGATCATTTGGAATGAGGATAAAAAAAATAAAAACATGCAAATAAGTTCAAACATCCATTTATTATCTTTTATTTCCTGAATATTATTTGTGAAATGATCAAACAGGCTACTGTTCACATGCATTTTATTACTACATCGAATAGTAATATAGTAATAATTTAGTACTTTTTCCTGTTTTATTGTTGGTTTCCTCTTTCTGATTATTTGAAATAAGGATAAAAGACAAAAAAATTAGCAAATAACTTCAAACATCCATTCAATATTTATTATTTCCTGAATATTATTATGAACTGATCAAACAGTTGGCTACTGTTCACATGCATTTTACTATACAGAATAGTAATAATTTAGTACTTTTTCCTGTTATATTGTTGGTATCCTCTTTTCTGATAATTTGGAATGAGGATAAAAGACAAAAAATGTGCAAATAAGTTCAAACATCCATTCAATATCTATTATTTCCTGAGTATTACTGATGAACTAATCAAACATTAGGCTACTGTTCACGTGCATTTTACTATATAGTATAGTAATATAGTAATAATTGAGTATTTTTTCCTGTTTTATTGTTGGTTTTCTCTTTTCTGATCATTTGTAATGTGGATAAAAAGACAAAAAACTAAAAAAACATCAATTCAATATCTACTATTTCCTGAATATTATGAATTTCAATAATGCCGCCCCCATGATGACGTCATAATATGCAAATTAGATGAGAATATTTACACCCCACATCAACTTTTGGTGATGCCCAACATTTTTCTAATTTACAGTAGATCTCTATCTTTAAGCCCTTTCAAGCCACAAGCTTTTGAAATCTTGATGTCAAAATCCAGCATTTTTCAAAAAAAAAACCTGGCGCCTAAAGGGTTAAATAGCAACCTTAGAAAACCACAAAAGCAGAGATTTAACTTAACGATCTAGTACCAGGTTCAGCAAGAAGATGAGATTTTGTTTACTTGTGTTTGTGCCTGTACACACTACCAATTTGTGTAGCATTTGTCAAGACTATTCATCCCGTATCAAACAAGGGTATTGTCAGGGGTGTGTGCAGGACGAGACGAAAGACAAGATTAACAATTAACAATATATTTTATATAATACTTCAAGAAGAACAATGCAGGAACAGGCAGGATCAGGCAGGAACACTTACACACGACATTCAACGTTAAAGACCGACAAAAGACTAAACTCAAAGACAGACTTATAAAGGCAAACTAATTATCAAACACAGGTGACACAGATGACTAATAATTACAAGGACAGGTGTAACAGATGACGGTGACGAGGGCTAAACCAAATGACAACAGAATGGCAGGGGGAGACAATGGGTGAAACCAATGACAGACAGAGCTGTGACATTACGCCCCCCTCCGGAAAGGCGCGTCCTCGCGCCGTGGAAAAAACGAGAGGGGCGGAAAAACAGAGTCCATGAGGGAGGAGGCTTGGGCGGAGGACGGCACCCCAGGAGGGGGACAACAAACAAAGTCAACAGAGTCCAGGGGGGCGACGAAGGTGGGAGGAGCCAGGGAGGAAACAGGAGGGACCTGAAGCAGGAGGAACAGACCCAGACCACAGCCATGATGACGGCCCACTGTGGAGCCGACGGAGGGAGGAACCATGGTGGACGAAGGCGTGCCGACTCCATGGGGCCGACCGACAGAGGCGGAGCAGATGGAGAAGGAGCCCGAGGCGAAGACGGAGAGCCGATGATCCGGGGTGACACCGAGGATCCGGAGGGCCAAGGTGGAACAGGCTCTGGCGCCCGAGGCGGAGGCGGAGTCCCGGAGATCCGCGGCGGAGCCGGAGCGACAGAGGATGGAGGCTGTGCCCGCAGGAAGGAGGAGTCCCAAGGAGCCGGTGGGACGGCGCGACGAGGCACAGCCGGAGGAGCAGAGTCCTGAGGAGCCGATGGGGTGACGACTGACCAGGGCGGAGCCGGAAAGACGATGGAGCCCGGTGGAGCTGGTGGATCGACAGGCGACGGTGAAGAGGAGGGCGTCGAGAGCCGTGGTGGAACCGCGGGGTCGAAGGGCCGAGGCGGAGTCCTGGACTCGGAGGCTGGAGGCGGAGCTGAGGGATCCTCCAGCCGAGACGCCGATGGAAGCTGGCAGTCCCGCGGCGAGCCCACTGCACAGGTGGTGGGCTGAGGGTGAGCTGGGGGACTGACTGCTGACCTGGGAGACTTTGGGCAGCTGGGCGGAACCAGCGGGGACTCAGGACGGCTGGGCGGAACCAGCGGGGACTCAGGACGGCTGGGCGGAACCAGCGGGGACTCAGGACGGCTGGGCGGAACCAGCGGGGACCAGACAGATTCAGACAGACGAGGGCGGGTGGGAGGGAAGTCTATGCAGGTCAGTGGCTCAGAGAAAAAGTCTATTAAGTCACATGAGTTATCTTGGGCAAGATCCGAGAAGAAGTCTATTAAATCCCCAGAATTAGATCCCAGCTCACCCTCAGCGGTGGTGCAGTGGGCAGGGCTCTCTATCGCCCTCTCTCGCTCCACGTGACAATCCACCGTCACGGATGTTGATGTCGGCTCTCGCACCTGGTCAGATGGGTCAGGCTCTGTCACTCTCGGCTCTGGCACTCCATCTGCGGTGGGCTCGGGCTGTAACTCCGCATGTCGGGGTGATGTTTGGCTGGGTTCTGGGTCGTGAGTGGGGCTGACGTCCTCCTCGACGAAGCCGACAGTCCAGGGAGATCCACTGGACGCCAGCACCCACTCGATGTATCCGGCGAGGCTCTCTCGAGGACCCTCCCCGGACAGCTGCCTCTTGATGGTATCATTGAGTCCAACGCAGAAGAACGTGCATAGGCAACTGTCCGGGTAGTGCGTTAACGGGGCGAGGAATATGAAGTCTCTGGTGTGGTCCTCGAGAGAGCGGTTCCCCTGCTTCAGGAGGAGGATGAGGACGGCGGGATCATCCATGATGGGGAAAAAAAAAATAAACTAAACACTGATACAAAAAAACGGAAAATAAACGCAGGGGAAGACGCCGTGAACTGTTTTGGGTCGGTCTTTCTGTCAGGGGTGTGTGCAGGACGAGACGAGACGAAAGACAAGATTAACAATTAACAATATATTTTATATAATACTTCAAGAAGAACAATGCAGGAACAGGCAGGATCAGGCAGGAACACTTACACACGACATTCAACGTTAAAGACCGACAAAAGACTAAACTCAAAGACAGACTTATAAAGGCAAACTAATTATCAAACACAGGTGACACAGATGACTAATAATTACAAGGACAGGTGTAACAGATGACGGTGACGAGGGCTAAACCAAATGACAACAGAATGGCAGGGGGAGACAATGGGTGAAACCAATGACAGACAGAGCTGTGACAGGTATATTGCTTGCATGCTAATTAGGGATGTAACGGTATCAAAACTTCACGATACGGTAATACCTCGATATGAATGTCACGGTACGGTATTTATTGAATCATTTACAGAAAAAACAAAACTAATGAAGAGACTCGAAAAAAGTGCCAGAAGTGCTTATTAAACAGTTTACATGTACATTGAACATATCAATGGCATACAAATTAGCAATCTATCACTTTGAATCAGGAACTTCAATTTTAATAACAAAAAATTATTAAACCATGTAAAAAAAAAAAAGTTTCAATTTAGTATTCTTGAAAACTCAGAAAAAATAAAAATAGCAGGCCCATGTGCTGAATGAGTATTTGAGAACACTCACCTCATTCACTCACTCACTCACACACACACTGAGACAGTTTTTTTTAAAGGAAATCTAGCATATTAACATTATCTGGTAAAAGCTGGGATCTCTGGGCATTTACAATGTCCCCTGCAACAGAAAAAAACCCTCTCACTTGGGACCAGAGTATGTGAGCGGAGTGGAGCGGCAAAAATTTCCCCTCTGCGCTCTGTGCATTTAATAATCACCAAATAAAATCAGAAATAATGTTTGAAATATAACGGTCCTGTTCATAACTTATATTAAAATACAAAAATACAAAAATAAAATAACAGGAGAGTTTGGAACACTAGTGTGCAAACTTTGTTCCTACCACATACCAAGCTAATAACATCAGCATTAAAGAATATAATTGCTGCTTTGTACAGTGCAAAGTTTGTAATGAAAATAAAAATACATTTTCGTCAGTTATTTTACTTATGGATCGCTGCATTTCTTACAGATTTCTGCTCATTCGAAATCGGATACCATTACATTTGTTTTAATGCATTAACAGAGTGATTGCGTGTGAATAAGTGCCGTACCTGTTTAAATGATGCTTTAACTTGAAAATATTAAGTATCTAGAAAGAACAAACTTGTGAACTATAATTTACCGCTCATATGATGTCCATTGCCGTCATGATAGTCTTCACATTATTTCTGATTTGAGTGATCCATCTCTATCAAGCGAAATATGTTTAGCATGTGAATTCCTGCTTAATATGCAGTTATATTACGGACAGTTGGCGTGAATTGTTCTCATGATAGAGCGGTGGTGGAGCAGTCTTGGAGCGAGTTAAAACAACGACGCTCCGTCTTTTCAAAAATCCGCTCTTCCCTCCATTCAGAATCACAACAGACCGCAAAGGATGATGGCCACGCCTGGGCTGATGGGAATTGTAGTTCCCGCTACCTCCCGTTCGCTCCATTTGCCTGAGCAAACTTTTCACAGAAGACCTATCGTTTTATCGAGTCATGCGACCACGGTAGTATCGAAAAAAATTGTTATTAAATCTGTCCCTATTTGTGATTTTAGTTGAAATTTATGTCAGTAGAAGACTGGATGTTTGTTTCTTAGGTGGAGGGGGAGTTTCTTCTCTCCTGGTAATTGCGTTAAGTTTTAGCAGTATGATTTCCCTGAGGCATAAGGCGCAGATCTCGACAGAAGCAGTCCAGACAAATTGGCGTCTGATGATCGTCATGTGATGGTCATGGATCAATTTTATGGCTGGGAAAGAGAATCTTCTCGATTCTCTGGAATGTGGTAATTTCTGCAGTTTGTTTGGTGCTCTGTTCGACCGAGATCCTACATTTGGTCACTTCCCTCTCTAAAGGCTTATAATGCATAGATTAAATCTCCAACGATTAAATAAAACACATCAAGTATATACAGTAAAAGACATGAAAACATATGATACTGTTGCTCTAATAGCAATGCTAATATGTTGATTGTCTCTTAAAGATTATCTCTGCTGTGTGCTCTCTGTTGAGAGAGGGGGTGCATTCTGAATGTCAGAGGAGGGGGAACGAGATGTCTGAAGGGTCACAAGAGTCATGCTGGACGGACCATGTGCCCTGCAGGATCGGAAAGTGTCTGTGTAAATCTGTCCAATTTGTGTATTCAGTTGAAATTTATGTCAGGAGAAAACTGGACGTCTGTTTCTTGGGTGCTCTCAGACTAAGAAAAGTTTCTCCTCTCTGATTCAGTGTTGTTTTCGTCAACGATGACGATGACGAAATCATTTAGTTGATGCCACTTTTTTTCATGACGATAACGAGACGATGACGAGATAAAAATGGCTCGTTGATGACTAAAACATGACGAGACGTGTGTGAGTTTTCGTTGACGAGATGAGAATAGACGAAAATATTAGTGGGTGGTCCGTCAGACGTTTAAAATGCATGACATTTCTGCTTATTGTGCATGCCAATTAAAACCTAAAAAGTATCTGCCGCTATGGCAAGCCGTTTTAGCATTAAATACTCTTTGCCATACTAGTATGGCAAGCCGTTTTAGCATTTCATCCTTGTTTGTCTTTTATGTTTTAAAACATTCCTTCATTATTGTAATTATTGGTGAAAATAGTCGATCCGGAAGCTCACATTGTGTTGAACTATAGATCTGCTATTTTCAGAACTTATAAGTGACACTACCCAACAGCAAAATACTTACTGACCTACATTAATTGGTTAAAAGACTACTTTTTCCCCTTTTTTTGACTAAAACTAGACTAAAACCTTTATGACTTTTCGTCGACTAAAACTAGACTAAAACCTTTTTGACTTTTCGTCGACTTAAATTGGACTAAAACTATCACATATAGAAGTGACTAAAATTTGACTAAAACTAATAAGCCTTTTTAGTCCAAAAGAATAAGACTAAGACTAAATCTAAGATGGTTGTCAAAAACAACACTGCTCTGATTGTGTAAGTCACGTAATCACTGTTTTAGTGTCCTGTGAATTACTGTCTTCCTGTGCTTCTGACGTGGATTAATGTTAATCAGGCAGGCCGGGTCAAAACTCAGGAAGACTAGTAGACTAGCTGGCATCATGTAGGTGTCTTGATTGGGTTGTACGATCGACAACTGGTTGGGAGGGAAAATGACCCCTTTAAAACCAACCTTTATTGGTCATTAATTGCATTAGTATTCAGGTTTTTTTTTAATGTACAAATGCATTAAACCTATGCCCAAAATTAAACATTAAAAAAAATAGCATAATGCTGTCAAAATGAAGTGCATACAAATACTTATTACATCATGTTGTTAAAATACATCAGTTAGGATTAGGGGTAGGATTACATCTAGGTTTGAAGAGGACAGGATACACAGTTTATACAGTATAAAAAAAAAACCTTTCAATAGAATGTCCCTATAAAACGTAAAATCTCAATGTGTGTATGTCTGCTTAATGTATTTGTAAACATTTTAAGGAACACTCAATATTAATATAATACAATTAATGTCCAATAAAGGCTGGTTTAAAGCACTTAATGTAGGACATTTTCAGATTTTCTGTGACCTAATCTAAAGTGAGAACAATCTGTGGTTAATAAATTGTCAACAAAGCATTAGCTAACTCTTTACATATAAGTAATTAAACATGTTAATTACAGTTCCATCAATGATGAACTCACTATTTGTATATAGTCTTTTAATGTATTAACAATTTATAAGCTACTATTGAACTTGTTATAGTATTTTATTACAAAGTGTAATTCAGTACAAACATTAACTCCAAATTATAAACTATATAACCTAACTGATAAATTCACATTAATATGGCTGTTTGTTTTGTTCTCTTCACAGGCTGTGTGGGTGTCTTCTCACTGCTCAGTCCTGTGAGAGTTTGTCTTCAGCTCTACAGTCCTCAAACTCTGTCCTGAGAGAACTGGATCTGAGTAACAATGACTTGCAGGATTCTGGAGTGATGCTTCTTTCTGAAGGACTAACGAGTCCAAACTCTAAGCTGGAGATGTTGAGGTTTAAGTTTGAAATACTTGATTATGTATTAATTTCTAAAAAAAAATAAATTAATACACTGCTAAGATTGATTATGCATGCAATTACTGTGTTCATTTTGTTCAGATTTTCCATATGTAAACTCACTGCTCAGTCTTGTGGGAGTTTGTCATCAGTTTTTAAAACCTCAAACTCTGTTCTGAGAGAACTGGACCTGAGTAACAATGACCTGCAGGACTCTGGAGTGATGCTTCTTTCTGATGGACTGAAGAGTCTAAACTCTAGGCTGGAGATGTTAAGGTTTGAGTTTGAAATACTTGACTATTTATTTATTTCTAATAATAATAATAATAACAATTAAATTAAATAATATACACTGCTAAGATGAATTCTGTATGCAATCACTATGTTCTTCTTGTTCAGATTTTCCCTATGTAATCTCACTGCTCAGTCTTGTGAGAGTTTGTCATCAGTTTTGAAATTCTCAAACTCTTTCCTGAGAGAACTGGACCTGAGTAACAATGACCTTCAGGATTCTGGAGTGATGCTTCTTTCTGAAGGACTAAAGAGTCCAAACTGTCTGATGGAGATACTGAGGTAACTGGTTTTCCATAAAATAATTAACAAAATGCTATTCATACAGTAATCAGGGTGTAAACCAAATGTGGTCCACATATGTTCTAGAAAATGTGGTCCAGGTACATTCAAACTTGTCTGGACCAGTTTTGGCAAAGATATGGCACAATAAACACTAGCTAATGTGGCTGTGAGCCTAAAGTGACCAGCATATTGTCACACGTGCGGGAGAGACGAGGATCCAGGGAAACACAAGGAAAAGAGAAGTATAAACAAAACACTGATTTATTAATAACAATGCAAAACAAAAGGCAGGGATAGACAAACACGTCGAAACTTGAAAATAAAACCCGACAATGGGGGTGAGAGACTGAAGACTGTTAATACACCAAGACAGGGCGTGGCTACAAACGAGATAACAAGGGGGAAATACAAATATGGGCAAGACTGAACCAACTTAGATATGAGTACTAGTTCCGGTCGAGTGAACACTGGCGCGTCTTTGTTGCCGCTGCTCTCCGGTTTTCCTTTAACTATGTGGATTAACTATGTGTGGCTTGTGCTCACCTGGACTGTCCTGTCCTTGGTTTTTCATTCATCGACTGCACTGTTCCAGTATTATACAGCTGAGCTTCTGAGGTTCCGTTTATATCTACATGATGATCCACCACCACCAGCTCTGCTTTCACACCCGGATATTTTATATCTGCCTCGTCGGAAATACATTCACCGTGGCTCTCGTCGGAACTTTCAGTATGATATATCCAACTCCATGAAGTCCTTCTGGTCCACTACTCGACGTCCATTGAGGAATACCGGTCGCTGCGCTGATCATAGTGTGTTGGCCGCTCACTTACGGGCAAGGATCATCTTGTGAAGGATCTCCTCGTTGACCGTAAGTTTGACTTTTTGTGTTTAACAGAAACGTGGCAGCAGCCAAATGACTTTATTTCACTCAATGATGCTTCTCCTCCAGGATTTGTTTACATCTCTCAATCACGTGACTCTGGCCGTGGGGGAGGTCTCGCGATAATTTATTGTGAGAAGTGGAGGATAGCGCCTGTCAATGTTCCTGTCTGTCACTCATTTGAGGCTACTGTCTGTCAGCTTTCTGGACCTATTCCCACCATTGTTGCTACTTTGTACCGCCCTCCAAAGCCTAACAAGGATTTTATTGATGACTTTGCTGCCTTTCTGACTCACCTATCCACACTTTCATCAAATATATTACTCCTGGGGGATTTTAATATACATATGGATAATGTTGACAACACTCTCACCAAAGACTTTACATCCTGTCTGGATAGTTTTGGACTTCAGCAATGCATAAACTTTCCTACACATAATAAAGGACATATTTTAGATTTAATCTGCTGTTCAGGTGTTACACCTGTTAACTGTAAAGCAGATTCTTTTCCTTTTTCCGATCACATGTTGCTTTCGTTCACTGTTAATCTCTCACTCTCCAAATCTAATCTCCCACGTACTATAACATTCCGAAATATTAAGGATATTAACTTAATATTTCATGACATTTTCATGACATTTTATCCTCTAGCATCGTTAGTTTTCCCAGTATCGACAGTTTCTCTACTCCGGATGAACTGCTCTCTCACTACAACTACAACCTTCATAACCTCTTTAATAATCTTGCTCCACTCAAAACCAGGACTGTTTCATTTACTCTTTCTGAACCTTGGTTTACTCCCACACCAAAATTAAAAACAAAAGGAAGACAACTTGAAAGACTTTACAGGAAAACAAATGTGCACAAGGATATGTATTTAAATCACATTCTTTTTTACAAATATTCGATTTCTAAAGCTAAAACCACCTATTATTCTGGTTTAATCAGTTCAAGTGAAGGAAATTCAAAAGCCCTTTTTTCTCTCATTACAAACTTCATAAAACCTCGGAATCCACTTCTTCCTCACTTGTATTCCTCTGATTTTTGTAACTCTATATTATCATTTTTTTCTTTAAAAATTGAACATATCCACAAGCACCTTATGTCTACTTCTGGTCCGAACTCACCTGTCCCAGTTTCATTTGCTCCTACTTGTCTACTCTCAGAATTTACCTTACCCTCAGTAAATGAAATTAATGATCTCATTCAAAAATCCAAATCTTCAACCTGCAGATTAGACCCCCTTCCAACTGTGCTTGTGAAAGCCACTGTTTCTTTTCTGTCCCCTCTCATTAATAACATTATTCACTCTTCACTTACCACTGGAATTGTTCCTTCTTCTCTTAAAACAGCTTCTGTAACTCCCATTCTTAAGAAACCTGGTTCAGATCCCAACGATTACAATAATTTCCGTCCTATCTCAAATCTTCCATTCATCTCCAAAATCCTGGAAAAAATAGTTGCTGCTCAACTTCATACTCATCTTTCCTACAATAATTTATATAAACAATTCCAGTCTGGTTTCCGTCCTTTTCATAGTACAGAAACAGCACTACTTGAAATTACTAATAACCTTCTCCTAGCGGCTGACTCTGGTTTATTATCCATTTTTCTTCTGCTTGATTTGAGTGCGGCCTTTGATACTATTTCACACACCATCTTTTTGAACAGAGTCTCTTCTATTGGAATTACTAACACACCTTTTAACTGGTTTCATTCATATCTTTCAGGCCACACTCAGTTTATTAGTTAAAATCATTCAGTTCTCATTCTGTCCCTGTTATTACAGGTGTGCCCCAGGGCTCCGTTCTGGGGCCCCTACTGTTTATTATTTACCTTTTTCCCCTTGGATACATCTTCCGTAAACATCAGATCAATTTCAATTGCTACGCAGATGACACCCAGCTCTATCTTTCAACCAAACCTAATTCCACACTTCCACCATCTTCCCTTACTTACTGTCTTCTTGACATAAAATCCTGGTTCACTTCAAACTTCCTTAAATTAAATGCCAATAAAACAGAATTGCTTCTTATAGGTACAAAATCAACATTAAACAAACTTCATAATTTTTCGATTCCCATTGATAGCTCCTTTATCTCTCCTTCCCCTCAGGTTAAGAGTCTGGCTGTCATCTTAGATAGCACCCTCTCTTTTACATCTCATGTTAATAATGTTACCCGGTCTGCTTATTATCATCTTCGTAATATCAACCGTCTGTGTCCTTTCCTTACGCCTCACTCTACTGCCATTCTTGTTCACAGTTTAGTCACCTCCCGTTTAGATTATTGTAATTCTCTTTTGTTTGGCCTTCCACATAAAACTCTTCATAAACTTCAACTGGTCCAAAACTCAGCTGTTAGTATTATTACTCGTACCCCTTCTATTCATCACTCCTATTTTACAACAGCTCCATTGGCTCCCTATCATTTATCGTATGAACTATAAAATACTTCTCCTTACTTTTAAAGTCATTCATAATCTAGCCCCTTCGTATCTCTTTGATCTCCTCCATATACGTACTCACGCTCGTACTCTTAGATCTTCTTCTTCTATCCATTTCACCGTTCCCCGTGTCCGCCTTGTTACTTGTTAGTAGAGCTTTCAGTATCTCTGCTCCTCAGCTCTGGAATTTGCTTCCACCGGACCTCCGTAATATTGATTCTCTCACACTTTTTAAATCCAAACTCAAAACTCATTTGTCTAGAATAGCTTACTCCCTTTGATCACAACTGCATTTTCTTCTAATTGTATTGTATCTCATTGTTTTTAAATATTGTTATTGTTGTTGATGATGATGTAAGGTGACCTTGAGTGTCAAGAAAGGCGCCTATAAATAAAATGTATAATAATAATAATACCAAAACCAAAACCAAAAGGGGGGGGGGGACTAAACCAACAATGACTAAACCAAATGTACTGGAAACAGAGGGGGAAAAACACCTAATAACTTCCATAGGGGAGGGAGGGTGGGCGCCCTGGAGACCGCTAAACAAGGGGTTTAGTCCTGTAAGTTGTGATGTGGGGCCTCCATGGATCAAGCTTGTTTGTTCAGTACATCCCACAAATGATTTTGGATTTAGAACTGGGATCTATGGCGGATTTTACTGAATAATCAGTTTAGTATTAAAAGGAACAACAAACACTAATGTAATGTGGACTGTTGTATGTTTTTGTAGGTTGTCTGGCTGTATGGTGACAAAGAAAGGATGTTATTATGTGTCTTCAGCTCTGAATTTAAACCCGTCACACCTGAGAGAGCTGGATCTGAGCTACAATCACCCAGGAGATTCAGGATTCGAGCTGCTTTATGAAAAACTGAAGGATCCAAACTGCTCACTGGAAAAACTCAAGTATGTCAGGCAGGAGGAGTTTTTGGGTTTACTGTTTAAACTTTTCAGTGTCTCTCTATATCTATATGAGTATAGGAGTTTTTGGAGGATACAACAATCTAAAAGATTTAAAGAGCACTAGTCTGAGGAGTAAAATCTTAACTAAACTGCTCAGACAACAATATTAACAACATAACATTACTTTAACTCCCTGACTGGTGTTTTGTCAGCTTGACAGTGAAAATACACCTACCTACAACTTTTATAAAAGGTAGAAACAAACATAATTTATAATTTATGTTTCAAACATCAACAACTTAACAACTTAACAACTTGAATATTATAAGTTACACATTAGAGTCACTATTACAGACTGTTGCAGAAGTGGGAAGCAAATATGTGACCCTGGACCACAAAACCAGTCATAAAGTTAAATTTTACAAAACTGAGATGTATATATATAATATGAAAGCTCAGTAAATAAGCTTTCTATTGATGTATGGTTTGTTAGGATAGGACAATATTTGGCCGAGATACATCTATTTGAAAATCAGGAATCTGAGGGTGCAAAAAAATCAAAATCCTGAGAAAATCACCTTTAAAGTTGTCCAAATTAGGATCTTAACAATGCATATTACTAATCAAAAATTACATTTTGATACATTTACAGTAGGAATTTTACAAAAAATCTTCATGGAACATGATCTTTACTTAAATTCCTAATGATTTTTGACATAAAAGAAAAATCAATAATTTTGACCCATGCAATGTATTTTTGGCTATTGCTACAAACATACCCCAGCGACTTAAGACTGGTTTTGTGGTCCAGGGTCACATATATGGGCTTCTGCAGAAGCTAGTACTGCTGCGGTAGTGGCAAAGAGAGATAAAGGCTCCTGTGGGAGCAGTCACTCTAGCGGCAGAGGGAAAAAACAGCGCTCAGGAGGAAAAAAAATGGCGCTCAGGAGAAGCGGTCACTTGAGGGTGCTCAGAAGGCACGGACACTGGAGGGCGGGGCAAGACCAGTGGAGACGCAGGTGCAGTGGCTATCTTGTCTGGGGACTCGGGAGAGACCACCATCTTGGCCTGGGATTCTGGCGAGGCGGCCATCTTGGCCGTGGACTCAGGCATGGCGGCTATCTTGTGAGCTGACTCTGAAAGGGCGGCCATCTTGGGTGCAGACTCTGGCGTGGCAGCCATCTTGGGTGCAGACGCTGGTGTGGCGGGGATTCTGAAGTCTGCTGTACTGAACGCTGTGCGGCGGCCCGCGGGCTTGAGGAGCTTTGGGACTGGGCAGGCAGTTCGAGTCATTGGTATGGTATGTGGGGGTTCTCGGCTTAAGATAGGCTGGCTCGATATGATGTGTTTCAGAGGGGACTGAACGATGAGACCCACCAACACTCTTTACTTCCTCGATTTCAAAACCTTTTTTTTTTTAAAAAGTTTAAATAAGGAGAAAATGCATGAGGGAGAATCGCAAATGAATTGTCTCATCATTTAGCCCCATCAGAAACACGGTGCCGAGAGAGGCATCAGGCCACCCCACCTGATGGGAAAGCTCGATGAATTCCTCCGTGCATGGAATGAGGTGCCAGAAAGAAACACACAGAAGTAAGGAATATCAAAAGATTGGTAAATTTAATGAAAACAAAACAAATGAACATAAATCCAGGGAAGCAAAAAACAAATCAACAGGAGCAAACACAATCACAACAAAACTTTAACATCGGACAAGGGGAGTGTGGCACAAAGGACTATAAATACTCAGACAAAGGGGAGTGGCAACTAAACAAGATAACAAGGGGAAGTACAAATAAGGGAAGGGAGGAACCAAATAAACTAACTAAGGGGGGAGACATTGGAACAAACCAAATAAATAAAAGGGAAAAACATTAGGAAAACATTACAAAACAGATGATAAACCTGACACAGAAGGGAAAAACTCTAGGAGAACATTACAAAACAGACGATAAACCTGACACATGCAGTCCTGATGGCAAAATACTCTATACTGATGGCAGAATACAATGACTGGTAGCATCTGATAGAAAAGCAAAGATTACTAACAAATATACAAGTCCAGTCTAGTTTGGGGTGATAGATGTGGAAAAATGTGTTGTACTCTTACAGTTTGTAACGGAGGGAGTCGGAGGTGGATCCAAATGCGAGCTTTATTGTAGACGTGGTCAAAACAAGCAGGGTCAAACACCGGCAAACAGGAACAACAAAGATAATCCAAAGCGTAATCCGTAATACAAAGCGAAATGGTCAGGGGCAGGCGGCAAGAATCAATAAACAGCAAAACAGTCCAGGATCAAAAACACAAGGAAACAAGAAAACACGATGAACAACGGAACTAGAAAAGCTAAACAACGATCAGCAAACACAGTAGTGATGGGTCGTTCTTAAACGATTCGTTCATTTTGAACGAATCTTTAATGTGACTCGGAAAGAACGAGTCGTCTCGGGGAGTGATGCGCAATTGCGCAACTATGAATGAAGGACTCAAACCCAAGGACTCGAGAGATGAACTAATCAATTCTGTTTCCGGCTCAGGCAGCATAGGTTAAGCGTATGGGGCTGTCACGTAATGAACGAACGACTCAAACCCGATGACTCGAGAGGTGAACTAATCAATTCTGTTTCCGGCTCAGATCGCGTTAGTTAAGTTAATATGGGGCTGTCACGTGATGAACGAACGACTCAAAACCGGACAGATAGAGGCGAGGGAGCTAATCATACACTGAAGACCCAGGTAAACAATGAATTAGCCTAATCTTTTCTGTTTCTAATAGCATTATAATTTTGTCTTGTTTGTAGTGTGATCAACGTTTGTATAAGCAGTACATGTGTTATGGAAGTATCACGTAGCTTTTTAATTATATTTTGGTAAAATGAACGAATTGAACTAAATGACTCGTTCATTTTGCTGAACGAGACTCAAAGATCCGAGTCAGTAAAATGATCCCAACTTCCCATCACTAAAACACAGAGGGAAAAGGGAGAGGCTTTATACAAAACACTAGGGGTCACATGACAGAAACAACCAATGGGAGACGGACACATGGAACAGGGGAGCCAATAACAACATGACACAGACAAGAGTGAAACATGGTTGGTTGAGACAACACATAACATAGAGTCCATATTGGAGTGCCCTCTAGTGGGGCTGCCGGGCACTCCGTAACACAGTTCAATAAAACAAGCTTTATTCCTTGTGAATAGTGATGAAATTAAACACAAATGTGACCCTGGACCACAAAACCTTAAGTCTTAAGTCGCTGGGGTATATTTGTAGCAATAGCCAAAAATACATTGCATGGGTCGAAATTTTTGATTTTTCTTTTATGCCAAAAATCATTAAGAAATTAAGTAAAGTTCATGTTCCATGAAGATTTTTTGTAAAATTCCTACTGTAAACATATCAAAATGTAATTTTTGATTTGTAATATGCATTGTTAAGAACCTAATTTGGACAACTTTAAAGGTGATTTTCTCAGTCTTTTTGATTTTTTGCATCCTCAGATGTCTGATTTCAAATAGACGTATCTCAGTCAAATATTGTCCTATCCTAACAAACCATACATCAATAGAAAGCTTATTTATTGAGCTTTATAAATATATGTATAAATCTCAGTTTTGTCAAATTTAACCTTATGACTGGTTTTGTGGTCCAGGGTCACAAATGTCTCATGTATACCGGCATGCCACCAAGAGGATAATGACCTAAAATATACATCTAAAAGTACACAAGAAAACAACATGCAGTCTAGAGAAGGCAACCCTTGGGTGTTGGAGGTGGCTATGAAATGCAAATATTTGTATTTATTCATTTTGAAGCCTACTTTTAATCTTGAGCCATCCGTGCTAGTGTAGTGCTGCTGTCACGTATTGGTCGTCTTGTCATCATTAACTCTTGCACTACACATCATGGACTTCATTCCCCACAAGCCACTGCACTAATCACTGCATTCACCTGCTCCTTGTTTCTCACTGTACTGATTACCGCTCACAGCTGCACCTCATCACACTGTCTGCATTTAAGCTTCTCACACACACAGCCACCTTGCGAAGTCTTATTGTTCCTTCTGGTCTTTATTTCCGAGCGTTTCTTTCCGTGTTTGTTTTCCCTGTGTTTGATTCCTGGACTACTCCCCGTGTTTTGATTCTCGCTGCCAGCCCCGACCTTTCTGCCTGTTTTTGACCACGATTTCTGCTTGCCCCTTTGTGTTTGTTTGTTTGAATAAAATGCTGCAAATGGATCCGCACGTCTCTGACCCTCCTTGTGACAGCTGCTTTTTTAATCTTTGGGCTTGAGTGTTTCCTTTAAAAAAAACTGAATAATAGGATAAAAATATATAAAAACTACTGATTTTAATGGTGTACAGTGAAAAGAAAAAGGAACCACATTTCTATTTAAAAGCTTTTTTCCTGTCTTTGGTAAAAGAGGACAAAGTGCTATTAACTTTTTACCATATACAGTATTAAATATCATATTTCATCAAATAATTAAAGTGAGAAAATAAATTGACCTGTAATTAATCTTAGCAAAACATACATCTTCCCTTCCCATCCTCCCTTCCTTAAATCCTTTATTTAGTTTTTCTTTTCCCTTTTTCCTGCTCAGGGCCTGACATGTCTTTTCCTGTCAATGTATTAGGCCATCATTTCGACCAAAACCTTTTTATTATCTATATGCAGATAATAACTTTCTGGGACTAAAACCTACGAACAACTACATGCGTACTGTACAATGGCATTATTTTACCAGTTCGCTGAAGCGGTTTCTAGGGCAACATTCAGACAAAACTTAGCAATTATAGCTATCACAGCCACATCAAAAGATACGCTAGATAGTTAAAGACTATGCTACACATACTTTAACCGATAATTCATGAGATAGTAAGAGAATTGGCAAGGTTAATAAGAGACTTAACCTACCACTGCCAATATCCTTGCTGGGAAGTGTGGTACATTTGGAAAGGGTAATTTGGAGTTCATTGTAACCACGAGAGCTCCTTAATCCCACAGTAATAAAATGTCAGGACAAATTTGACGTTACTTATACTTTCTTGCTTCCAACGTTGTTGTAAAGTTTGTTTGCTGAAGACCATGCATGAGTCGCAAATGACGCAAAGCGCTCTGAAACATCACATACATGCTTTAGAAGTGCAAGACAGTGCGAGTGCTGATAATTGCTGTCATAAAGTTAAATTATTGCTTTTAACATTTTAAAAAAGTTACTTTAGTGTTTGCTTTACATAATCTCCTTTAGGGGACAAAATTAAATAATATCTATCCATACCAGTTTTCAGACAGCAACATTTACTGTATTTTCTAATTGTAGACTATCCTATAGTAACTCACAGATTATCACTGTAGTTAATACTACATACTGATATAGTACACATTAATAAAGTGTAGTTTATACTATAATATTCTACAGTATACTACAGTTTTACTACAGTTTACTATAGTAAAAACTTAATTTCACTAGTTTATGAACTCACTATAGTCAATTCTATAGTATGCTGCAGTTTAAGTTAACAAAGTGTAGTAAATTCTGTAATTTACTACAGTATACCATAGTTTATTACAGTTTACTATAGTAAATTCTAAAATTTACTATTGTATTTACTATAGTTAATGAACTCACTATAGTCAATACTATAGTATGCTGTAGTATAAGTTAACAAAGTGTAGCAAATACTATAATTTACTACAGTATACCATAGTTTATTACAGTTTACTATAGGTGGGACAAAGTCATTGTTTGGCAAGTCACAAGTAAGTCTCAATTTATTGCCCTCAAGTCCCGTGTCAAGTCCAGTGGCGGAGCTAGAATTTTTTACATGGGGTGGCCTGGGGGTGGCCACTGCTATTTCAGGGGGTCCACACACACGCACTGTACTCATAAAGTTGAAACAATAAATTAAGGAATTCTAAAGTTTTATTTGCAAAAACAATGCTGAGTTCATTTACAAAAATATTAGCATAAAGACAAAACAACCAAACAAAAAATACTGCAATTAGACAAAGCAGACATCAAACCCGGATTTGAAAAGAAAAACAAAAACACAATTTTAGTCATCAGTTACAAACTTATCCTAGGTATGTTTAAAACAACATAATTCTGCTGTTCTGATGAGAACTTGCAAAACATTTCACGAATTCACCCATGTTGAGGGAGCGTGCCCTCCTTGACTCAACACTGAGAATCCCTAGGTGACTTACCCTAGGTCATGAGACGTTGTTGTCTTAAGGTGGGTTTTAATAAGTTTTAACGCAGAGAAGCTTCTCTTGCAAGTTGTATTGCTCACTGGTGTAACAAGAGAAATTTGCACAAAGTCCAAATAACATTGTTAATTAAATATAATAACTTACATACAGGGCACAAAATTTACTTTTTTTTTTTTTACCCCAAAAAAATTAGGAGCACCCAATTTCTTTTTTTAGTAATGCACCGATATTAATTCTTCATGGCCTATTCTGATTGCCGATGTTTAACAAGCATTTTGGCTGATTCTGAAAGCCTTTTTTACATATTTATTTTATACCTTAAAGGGATAGTTCACCCAAAAATGAAAATTTGATGTTTTTCTGCTTACCCCAAATGCATCCAAGATGAAGGTGACTTTGTTTCCTCAGCAGAACACAAACTAAGAATTTTAACGAAAACCGGTGCAGTCTACCAGCCTTATCATGGACGTGGATGGGCACCAAACCTTTAAAAGTAAACAAAAACACACACAGACAAATCAAAATTACACCCTGCGACTCGTGACGATACATTGATGTCCTAAGACACGAAACGATCATTTTTTGTGAGAAACTGAACAGTATTTATATCATTTTTTACCTTTGATACACAGCCACGTACATCTGTCATGAGCACGAGTTTAGCATCCGGCTTGTGACATGTGAACGCGCTCTGGCGTAGAATACGCAAACATCGGAAGGGATCTGTCGCATGTATAAAACACTCATTGTTTACACAGTGCACAGATATTGTGGGTATAGCAGCTATTCAAAATGGTAATTACTTGAGCGTATCCTCATTGTTTAAACCGACTTAAAGCTAAAAGATTAATTTGCTTGTGCAAACTCATCTGGGACTTTTCACTGATTTCCCCTTACGGCGTTTGCGTGTCAACATACTTTTTATCTTTGGGCTTTTTATGGGAAGTAGCAAGTCTTTACAAGTCAATAGGCGCAAGTCCAAGTGAAAGTCATGAGTTATTTATGTTAAAGTCCAAGTCGAGTTGCAAGTCTTTTTATATTTTGTCAAGTCGAGTCTAAAGTCATCAAATTCATGACTCGAGTCTGGCTCGAGTCCAAGTCACATGACTCGAGTCCACACCTCTGGTACATACTATAGTTCACTACAGTATTTCTTCATGTGGGTGGTTACATAATGACATTAACATTCAATGATGTTGTGAGGTAATTTAACAACAAAAATTCAATGATGTCGTGAGGTAATTTAACAGCAATGAATGACCTGTCTTTAGTTATTTTTTACCTAAAAATTATTTGGCAAAACTGGTGGTCTGTGTGGCTAGCGGAGACAGCCTCGCGCGAACATCGGGAAACAGAAGCTAGAGGACCGGCGGCATACGGTGCTGCGGCTGAAAGAGCCATGGTGAAAGGCTGAGCTGAAGTGAGTAGCAAGCTTTGCTGCAGTGAGAACTGGGACGTGGTCCAGGCTCGTTGAAGGCCTGCTGCTGTGATCCAATGGTTGCAGAGAGCCGAGTCTCATGCGGCACGATGACGGTGTCGGGTGAGACGAGTTTGGGGCTTTGCTCAATATATCAGCTGCCTTGGCAGCTGGAGTGGATTTAGGAGTGAGGTTGGCTGATTTGCAGGGTGACGTATAGATCCTACAGATATGCTTTGTTTACCCCATGCGAGAAATGTGTCAGAAATTGTTTAGTGTTTGCCTCAGGCTTAAATACTTTCCACTTTCTGGTTTGAGAAATCATTGGCATTGCCAAATGATACGAGGAAGCCAGGGAAGTTGTAAGTTTCAGAAGTGGAGGTGAGGTTAAGCCTTGGCTTTAGGGGAAATTGTATATGGTTCGAGCAGAGCGGCGGTCACGATGGAGACTGGGTCTCGGCGGCGATGACTGGTGGAGGAGGAGTGATCCTGGGGCCAGCGGATTGCTTCAAAGGATCCGAAATTCCCAAATATAGGTCTCATAGTTTGGACAGGAGAATAGAAATTGGGTCTGTAATATGATGGGAAAACGAGCGAACAGAATGCTAAAAGATTAGAGATAATGAAGGACTTTGGTTATTTATAGGGGTTCTCTCTTGTGCTGTTTGGATTAAAGGCGTGATAGCTGATGATAAATTGGCTGCGCTAATTATCTCTGCGTGCTCCTCCTGAAATGTATTCATAAAACATCACTTAGTATTTTGGAAGTGTTGGATGAGATGCTGTGAGGGACCGAGCAGTAAATAATGAGGGCCATAAAAAAAGAAGTTTAAAAAAATAATTATTTTAATAAATAAAAAAAAAACAAAGGTTTCACAAAAAGTTCAACAATCAAAAAAACTAGGCCTATTAAGAAACAAAGAAAATGATCAAAGCAAACAAAACTCAACATGTACTACCAAATGACACACCAAATGACACACCAAATGACACACCCGGGCACATTTAAACAATTGGACTAGTCCATATTACTACAAGAGGGGGGGAGGAAGAGACAAGACACTTACTACAAAGTACAATCACAAAAACAAAGTACTTAAATGCTGAAACTAGGACTAATATAAAATAAATGTATAATAAACAAAATACAAAATCAAGAAGATCAAGAATTAAACAAACAATCCACTGTCCTCTAGTCTCATGTTTCCCCCGCGGTTATTCCGTCTAATAATTCCGTCTATTCCGTGTAAACAGGCGGAACTAAAATTCAGCGGAGGCTGCGCGCTGGTCTTTTATAACGCACGGAGCTGACTTCAGCAGCTCGTCCTCCTCCGCGTCTCCCGGTGGCTTCGGCAGCACGGTAACTTTAACTCAAAGAAAACTATATTAACAGACAAATAAAAAAACAGACTATATTACATTAATCAAATCAATACAAAATAAATTCAAATCATCAAAGTATGTGTGTGTGTGTGTGTGTGTGTGTGTGTGTGTGTGTACCTGGTATTCATCACGTTGTGGGGACCAAACAAGTCCCCACAAGGATAGGAATACCAGTAGATTTTGACCTTGTGGGGACATTTCTTAGGTCCCCATGAGGAAACAGGTTTATAAATCATGCACAATGAGTTTTTTTGAGGAAGTAAAAGTGTGCACAATCTCCTGCGAGGGCTAGGTTTAGGTGTAGGGCGATAGAAAGTACGGTTTGTACAGTATAAAAACCATTACGCCTATGGAATGTCCCCATAAAACATGTAAACCCAACATGTGTGTGTGTGTGTGTGTGTGTGTGTGTGTGTGTGTGCGTGTGTGCGTGTGTGCGTGCGTGCGTGCGTGTGTGTGTGTATGTATATATTACCCTCACAGATTTGTGGCCATATCCCTGGCCACAAATGGAATAGACGTGCAAATGGAATAGACAACAGATGTAAATTATAGGCAATTAGCAAGACAACCCCAATCAAGGAGTTGTTCTGCAGGTGGTGACCACAGACCACTTCTCAGTTCCTGTGCTTTCTGGCTGATGTTTTGGTCACTTTTGAATGCTGGCGCTGCTTTCACTCTAGTGGTAGCATGAGACGGAGTCTACAACCCACACAAGTGGCTCAGGTAGTGCAGCTCATCCAGGATGGCACATTAATGTGGGCAGTGCCAAGAAGGTTTGCTTTGTCTGCCAGCGTAGAGTCCAGAGCATGAAGGCACTACCAGGAGACAGGCCAGTACATTAGGAGACGTGGAGGAGGCAGTAGGAGGGCAAACACCCAGCAGCAGGACCGCTACCTCTGCCTTTGTGCAAGGAGGAACAGGAGGAGCACTGCCAGAGCCCTGCAAAATGACCTCCAGCAGGCCACAAATGTGCATTTGTCTGCTCAAACGGTCAGAAACAGACGTTTGGCATTTGCCAGAAAACACCAAGACTGGCAAATTCGCCACTGGCGCCCTGTGCTCTTCACAGATGAAAGCAGGTTCACACTGAGCACATGTGACAGACGTGTGTCTGGAGATGCAGTAGAGAACGTTCTGCTGCCTGCAACATCCTCCAGCATGACCGGTTTGGCAATGGGTCAGTAATGGTGTAGGGTGGCATTTCTTTGGAGGGCCGCACAGCCCTCCATGTGCTCACCAGAGGTAGCCTGACTGCCATTAGGTACTGAGATGTGAGCCTCAGACCCCTTGTGGGACCATATGCCGGTGTGGTTGGTCCTGGGTTCCTCCTAATGCAAGACAATGCTAGACCTCATGTGGCTGGAGTGTGTCAGCAGTTCCTGCAAGACAAAGGCATTGATGCTACGGACTGGCCCGCCCGTTTCCCAGACCTGAATTCAGGGGCGGAGTGGCAATCGGAACGACCGGGACTTATCGGAAGGATTTACACAGCGGATCACAAATTGAGCGGGCGCGAGGCGAACGCAACCAGCCTGATCTTATTAGAATCATTGACGTTACTAAATTCTCCACGAAATACTCCCACATACCCCCCCCCCCCCCTAAATGTCCAACCAATATTTATATCAGTTGCTCACTCTCTATATCTTTGTCATGGTTAGCTTATCCTGCAGAACATTCATGGTCACAAAAAAAATTATAAAGTATCTATCTATCTATATATCTAATGTAGAATGGAGCAAAAGCTTCTTTGGAATGGGGAATGTGTTTATTCAATGAACCGATTGAAGGTCAAGTCTTTTTAAAATAAATGAGCGCCCCCTCGGTGCTAATGGCATTACCCTACACTGATAATGTAGCCTATGTCTCAGACAGATAGTTGCAGCAAGTTCGAGGAAAAATAAATTGTTTGGCAGTGTTCTGTACCTTTTCTGAATTTATACAGGTAACATATTGGAGTGCTATGGGTCTGATACCCAGATACATGTCCTTGCATGATGCTTAAAATTTCCATCCAATCACAAAGCTCTTTCTAGAATGCTCTTAGTTCTATAGTTCCTTACAAAATTATTGAAAGTGCTGTGGTTCCCTTTCGGGAACTCAACACTGCGTAATTAACGCTTTGGGGAATGCCATTGGCGAACCCGGCTCTGAATCAGTCTTCAACCAATAGGACGACGGGAGTAACGTCACCGACGTGATGACGTCATGCGACCAGGAAGTATATAAGCACGTGCGTTTCAAACCGGCTTCAGCTTTTGTCATTCAGCGAAGTGCTCTATGTTGGTCTGTCTGTCTAGGTTTTCATTGCTGCTTTTTTGTACCAGTTTGCACAGCTTTTATTTGAGCAATGCCAACAAAAAGGGGAAAGAAATTTGTAGCGGTTCAGCAACCACACAGATGGTGTGTTCCTCCCTGCCAGCGATTCATCGTTGGTGGGGATACACACAGTCTGTGTGTTTTCTGCTTGGGAGCGGAGCATGCTCAGTCAGCCCTCGAGGGGGCTGGCTGTCCGCAGTGTGAGCGCCTTCCACTGCGGGTGCTCCGTTCCTGGAGGGCTCTCTTCAAGGAGGGAGCCTTCACCAGCGTTCCTCGCGGGTCTGGCCCCACTTCCGCCGAGGCGGAGCGGCAGCTGCACTCGTGGGGTTCGCAGCTCGATCTGCTGGAGGGTATGGAGACGGGTGATCCCCTATCTCCTTCCTTACCTGACGGATTGGTTGACCTCCTCCTGGATGCGGAAGCCCACACTGCGGTTTCTTCCCCCCGGGAGGAGGTCTCAACACTTCTCTTATCTTCCTCCGAGGAGGTCGATGTAGAGAGTGTTGATCTCACACAACCGCTTATTAAGTCCCCGCAGTTTGAGGAGCTCCTGGAGGTGGTAACTCGTGCGGTAGCCAGGCTTAATATCAGCTGGCCCGCCGAGCACACTCATGAGCCGCATGAAAGCAAGCTGGATGAGCGCTTTCTGCGGACACACAAGCCACCTCCAGGGCGGAGCCTTCCGTTTTTCCCTGATCTTCACAGTGAGCTGTCGAGATCATGGGAAAAACCGTATTCAGCTCGTGTCTTCATTTATGGTTGTCCCTGTCCGATATGAAAGAAAAGGACAGGGCCCTTCTGCTGGACGCCCCGCTCAAGTCTCCTGGCCTGTTTGGCGACTCGGTTGAGGCCGTCGTCAGCAGATACCAGGAGGCCCGCAAACAATCTGCGGCGTTCCAACAATACCTCCCTCGCCGTGTCTACTCTGGGGCTGCTGGACGGGAGCAGCCCCAGCCGCGTGCCAGCTCCTCACACCGCCAGACTCAAAAAGCCAGCGTGGCCGCCCGCGCCCCTCCTGATAGAGCTAGGGAGCGGGGCAGGCAGCGCTCTAAGTCGGGGACCTCTAAGGCCAGGCTGGACCTGAGGGTCGTCCTGCAGTCAAAGAGGTCCTCGGCTAAACGGCCCTGACTTCTGTGGCTCAGGGCCATCGAGGGCAGCCCCTCTCGGGGAAGAAGCGGGTCTACCACATTATATGGTGCCCACTCTTTCTCGGGGCCCTCAGGAGACCAGTCAGCTAACCCTGCCAGTGTTTCAGGGCGCGGCGGCAGTCTCCCGCAAACCTCTGCTGGAGTTTCCACCTGACATCGTAGCGGACTCAGTAAGTTTGCCACCCCTACGGGGGTCCTCAGAGCAATTAGTTCAGGTGTCGCTTGCCAGTCAGCTGTTACAGGCCACCGAATTAGTTTCTCAAACTCTACCAGAGACCAGTCTCGAGAGGCTGGTTCCCTTAGTACACTTTCTGGCAGCGTGGAAACTACTGCCGAATGTGTCTTCATGGGTCCTTCGTACGGTAGAGAAAGGATATCAAATCCAGTTTGGCGCTCCTCCGCCTCCATTCAGCGGAGTATTTCCTACTCTGGTAGGGCCAGAGCAGGTTCTGGTGATGGAACAAGAAGTAAATTCTCTTCTAAGGAAGGGGGCCATCGAGGTGGTCCCTCCTCAGCACAGAGAATCCGGGTTTTACAGCCGGTACTTCATCGTTCCCAAGAAGGATGGAGGGCTGAGGCCCATCTTAGATCTCAGATTTCTGAACCGCTCAGTCATGAAACTGAAGTTCAGAATGCTAACTATCAAGCATGTTGCGTCTCAAATCAGGTCCGAGGACTGGTTTGTCACGATAGATCTCAAAGATGCATATTTTCATATCTCCATCCTTCCTCAGCACAGGAAGTTTCTCAGGTTCGCTTTCAGGGGCGAAGCTTACCAATATCGAGTTCTTCCTTTCGGCCTAGCACTAAAAGTTGGGGTTGAGACTCAACGCCAAGAAAAGTGTGCTATCTCCATTACAGAGAACCACTTATCTAGGCGTGGCATGGGATTCGACCACAATGCAGGCACAAATGTCTCCTGCTCGGATCGTGTCGATCCTCAATGCAGTCAATGTGGTCAGGCTAGGCCTGTCACTCACTGTCAAACAGTTTCAAGTACTGGTCTCATGGCAGCAGCAGCCAACGTAATACCTTTTGGCCTACTGTATATGAGCCCGCTACAGTGGTGGCTCAAGACCAAGGGTTTCTCCCCGAGGGGAGATCCGTTCCACAAGATCAAGGTCACGCAGCGATGCCTTCGTGCCCTGAGCATGTGGAAGAAACCTTGGTTTCTATCTCAGGGCCCGGTCCTGGGAGCTCTGTGTCGCCGCGTTACGCTAGCGACAGATACATCCCTCACCGGCCTGTGGACTTGTCATCATATCTCGTGGCACATCAATTGCCTAGAGATGTTAGCAGTTTTCAAGGCTTTGAGGCATTTCCTCCCAGACCTGAGGAACCGCCATGTGCTAGTCCGCACCGACAACACAGCGGTGGTGTATTACATCAACCACCAGAGGGGTGTGCGTTCACGCCCCTTGTTCAAGCTGGCGTACCATATCCTCCTGTGGTCCCAAGGGAAACTCCTCTCATTGAGCGCAGTTCATATCCCTGGGCATCTGAACGTGGGGGCAGACATCCTGTCGAGGCAGGGGCTGAGGCCCGGGGAATGGATGCTTCACCCCGAGGTGGTGAACTGCCCTGTGGCGTAAGTCAGAGCAACTATTGGTCTGTTACGGTCCCCCTAAGAGGGGGCTCCCGGGGCTCCCGGCAACAAAGCATGCTATCAGTAGATGGATCGTGGATGCCATAACTACTGCATATGAGTCCTCTGGCCTGCCATCGCCGATGGATGTCAAGGCTCACTCTACTCGAGGCATGGCGGCCTCTAAAGCTCTGCTAGCTGGTGTCCCTATTCAGGACATCTGCAGTGCGGCGGGTTGGTCCACACCCCTGACCTTTGTTAGGTTCTACGAACTAGACCTACGAGCTACAAGCTCATCTGTCCTAAGTGTACAGCAAAGGCGCGATCCCTCGTGAGCCCGAGGGCCGAGGTGGATGTTTCCTCTTGTGCTGGGTGCTCCCCAGGCAGAGATGTAATTCCGCTCGCGTCCTGGCAGTTTTCCAGGCGGAGCCATTCGGGTGTCCTGGCCGGAGTTTCCAGACACTACTTGGGTCCCCCTTGTCCGGGTGCGCCCCGACAGGGGACTACCTTCCTTTGTGAGCCCGAGGGCCGAGGTAGACGTTTCCTCTCGCGCTGGGTGCTCCCCAGGCAGAGATGTAATTCCGCTCGCGTCCTGGCTGTTTTCCAGGCGGAGCCCTTCCAGTCTCTCCTGTACTGGCTGTTTCCCAGACAGAGTTTGGACTGCTTCTCCTCGTGTGCCTAAGGGCCGAGGTACTTATCATGTTCCCTCTGGCGCTGGGTACTCCCCAGGCAGAGATGTAATCCCACTCGCGTCCTGGCAGTTTTCCAGGTGGAGCCATTCTAGTGTCCTGGCCAGAGTTTCCAGACACTACTTGGGTCCCTCTTGATCCGGGTGCGCCCCGACAAGGGACTACCTTCTCCTCGTGTGCCCGAGGAGGTCTCCTTCCTCTGAGTCTGGCTGGTCACCAGACAGAGGCCTATCACCTTGTGTGCCCGAGGGCCGAGGTGCACAACTCTTCCTCTTGCGCTGGGTGCTCCCCAGGCAGAGATGTCATTCCACTCACGTCCTGGCAATTTCCCAGGCGGAGCCATTCCCGTGCCCTGGCCAGAGTTTCCAGGCACTATTTGCATCCCTCTTGATCCGGGTGCGCCCCAACAAAGGACTACCCTCTCCTTGTGTGCTCGAGGGCCGAGGTGAACTCCCTCTCTGGTTGATGACTAGACTGGGGGTATGACCCTAACCTCGTGGGCTCAAGAGCCGAGGTTTTTTATCCCTCTTCGCTGGGTACGTCCCAGGCGGAGCAACTTAGCGTCCTGCCATCTTCCCCAGACGCTACCTGTCCCTCTACGTCTGGCTGGTCCCCAGACTGAGGTCGACGCTTTCCTCGTGAGCCTGAGGGCCGAGGCGGATCATATTCCTCTTCGCTGGGTACTCCCAGGCAGAGATGTAATTCCACTCGCGTCCTGGCTGTTTTCCAGGCGGAGCCAATTCAGTCCCTCTCGTGCTGGCTGTTACCCAGACAGAGGTTGGACTACTTCTCCTCGGGCGCCTGAGGGCCGAGGTTCCTTCTATGTTTCCTCTTGCGCTGGGGCCTCCCCAGGCAGAGATGTAATCCCACTCGCGTCCTGGCAGTTTTCCAGGCGGAGTTCTTCTAGTCCCTCTTGTGCTTGGCTGTTCCCCAGACAGAGCGGACCACGTTCCTCGCGAGCCCGAGGGCCGAGGTATATGCCATCTCCCTCTTGCTCCGGCAGATCTCCGGACAGAGGGGTAATTTTTCTCTTGTTTCCTGGCAGATTTCCCAGGCAGAGAACCTTCAGTGCCCTGGCAGGTAGGTATCATCGGGCACTGCCCTCTTGTTCTGGGCTGGTCCCCCAGACAGAGGTGTATTGTCTCTCTCGCCCTGGTCCCCCCAGGCAGAGAGCTCTTCCTGGCCTGATCCACCAGAAGCAGCGCTTCCTTTCTTTCCTAGACAAACACCACTGGGCAGGAATTTGGAATTCTGGGGAAGTTGGCATGTCGTTCCCCAAAGCGTTGATGACGCAGTGTTGAGTTCCCGAAAGGGAACGTCTCAGGTTACGTATGTAACCCTGGTTCCCTGAGGGAATGAGACACTGCGTCATGGGCCATAATTCCCGCATTCCTGCCGCGCATCGTTTCATTCCTGGAAGCTGAAGCCGGTTTGAAACGCACGTGCTTATATACTTCCTGGTCGCATGACGTCATCACGTCGGTGACGTCACTCCCGTTATCCTATTGGTTGAAGACTGATTCAGAGCCGGGTTTGCCAATGGCATTCCCCAAAGCGTTGATGACGCAGTGTCTCGTTCCCTCAGGGAACCAGGGTAACGTAACCTGAGACGTTTTCCAGTGGTTGAATGGCTTGTTGTATTAGATGGATGGATGGATGGATGGATGGATAGATAGTTAGATAGATAGATAGATAGATAGATAGATAGATAGATAGATAGATAGATAGATAGATAGATAGTTTATTGATCCCCAAAGGGAAATTCATCCAACTATCCATAGTTCCTTTCCTCAAATGTATACAAATGTTATATTTCAGCTTCTGTTTATTAACGGTAAACCCATACAAGCTTTAAACCTAGGCAAGGAAAGGCAAGTTTATTTATATAGCACATTTCATACACAGTGGTAATTCAAAGTGCTGTACATAAGAGGAATTAAAATCATAATATAAAATCATACATAATAAATCACAACAATAAAAACAGAAGATTTAAGAACATTTTAAATGATTTAAAAATTGATTTTAAAATTAATTTAAAACAGTAGAAATTATTATAAATAAAATAATGCAGTCTGTTCGGACATAGCACAGTGCTCATTCAATAAATGCACAACTAAACAGATGAGTTTTGAGTCTGCATTTAAATGTGTCTAATGTATTCACACATCTGATCTTTTCTGGAAGCTGGTTCCAACTGCGGGCGGCATAATAGCTAAAAGCGGATTCCCCTTGTTTTGTGTGAACCCTTGATATTACTAACTGACTCGATCCTAATGATCTGAGTTGTCTGTTAGGTTTATATTCAGTGAGCATGTCTGCAATGTATTTAGGTCCTAGACCATTGAGTGCTTTATAAGCGAGTAGAAGTACTTTAAAATCTATCCTAAACATAACTGGAAGCCAGTGTAAGGACCTGAGGACTGGTGTGATATGCTCTGATTTCCTGGTTCTAGTCAGAATCCTGGCAGCAGCGTTCTGTATGAGCTGCAGCTGTCTAATGGTCTTCTTGGGAAGGCCGGTGAGGAGACCATTACAATAGTCCACCCTGCTGGTGATAAAGGCATGAACGAGTTTCTCCAAGTCTTGACGGGAAACAGAACATCTAATTCTTGTAATGTTTTTGAGATGATAGTATGCTGATTTAGTTACTGCTTTGACATGGCTACTGAAACTGAGGTCTGACTCAAGAATCACACCAAGATTCTTGACTTGATTTTTTGTTTTTTGACCCCTAGTGTCAAGGTACGCATTTACCTTATGAACTTCATCTTTGTTTCCAAATGCAATGACTTCCGTTTTCTCCTTGTTTAACTGTAAAAAGTTTTGACACATCCAACTGTTAATTTCATCAATGCATTGGCAGAGGGAGTCAATGGGGCTGTAGTCATTTGGCGATAAGGCTAGGTAAATCTGGGTATCATCTGCATAGCTGTGATATGCTATTTGGTTCTTTCTCATTATTTGACCTAGTGGGAGCATATACAGGCTGAACAGCAGCGGGGCTAGAATTGAGCCTTGTGAGACTCTGCATGTCATGGACGTCCACTTAGACTTATGTTCTCCTATACTCACATAATAACCTCTTCCTTCTAAGTATGACCTGAACCAATTTAGAACCATCCCAGAAAGCCCAACCCAGTTTTCCAGTCTATCTAAAAGAATGTTATGATCGACAGTGTCAAATGCAGCACTGAGATCTAGTAATACCAGCACTGATATTTTGCCAGAATCAGAATTTAGGCGAATATCATTTATTATATATACTTATTATATATTAACTCTTTATGAGCGCTGTCTCTGTGCTATGATGTTGTCTGAAACCAGATTGGAAATGGTCCAGGTATCCATTTGAGTTTATGTAGTGGTTCAGCTGATTAAAAACAACCTTTTCAATAATCTTGCCTATAAAAGGAAGATTTGATATTGGTCTATAGTTGCTCAGTATGGTGTTATCAAGATTGCTCTTTTTTAGAAGGGGCTTAATAACTGCAGTTTTCAGGGAGTTTGGAAAAGTCCCAGAAAGAAGTGAGGTGTTCACTACTTCTAAGAGATCTGCTTCTAAACAGTTAAGCACACTTTTGAAAAAAAGATGTGGGAAGTGTGTCAAGGTAGCAGGTTGACGATTTAAGGTGCTGTACTAGTTTTTTCTAAATGTTGCTATCGATTGCTTCAAAAGCACACATATTGACGATTTTTTGAAATTGCGGTCGAATCTGTCTGACCTCTGCATAACTTGAGGGTGTGCTAATCGTCTTTCTGATATTATTGATCTTCTCAGAAAAGAAGGAAGCAAACTCATTGCATTTGCTGTCAGAGAGCATTTCACTAGGGATCTGACTAGGGGGGTTTGTTAGTCTCTCAACGGTAGCAAAAAGAGTCAGAGTGTTGTTTAAGTTGCTGTTTATAAGGTTTGAGAAGAATGTTTGTCTAGCTTTACCTAGTTCAACATTGAAAGCATGAAGGCTGTCTTTATAGATGCTATAGTGAATTTCAAGTTTCGTCTTCCGCCACATCCGCTCAGCTTTTCTGCATTGTCTTTTCATTCTCTGTACTGCTGTTGATTTTCTCCACGAAGATTTTTGTCTGCCAATTATCTGTCCGTTTTTTATTGGTGCAATGTCATCAATGACATTCTTAACTTTTGGGTTAAAGGACTCCAGGAGAAGATCAGCAGAGTCTGCAGAAATGCTTGGCATTGAAGATACGGCCTTCATAAATAGCACACTAGTGTTATCGTTAATGCATCTCTTTCTGACAGAGACAGATCTAGATTCAGTGGTAGCAGAGATCAATATATCAAAGAAAATACAGAAGTGATCAGATAGTGTTACATCCTTGATAACAGTGGATGAAATGTTTAGACCCTTACTGATGAGTAAATCAAGAGTGTGTCCACGATTGTGTGTAGGCCCATGCACATGCTGAATCAGGTCAAAAGTGTTCAGAACCGTTAACATTTCTTTGGTAGTTTTGCTTTCTGCATTTTCTATGTGAACATTAAAATCCCCTGCAATAGCAAAACAGTCAAACTCTGAACAAATCATTGATAGTAGTTCTGTGAACTCTTCAACAAAGGCTGGAGAGTATTTTGGGGGCCTGTAAATAATGATAAATAGAATGCGTGGAGCACCTTTGAGCAGAATCCCTAGATATTCAAAAGACATGTACTGACCAAATGACACTTGCTTGCATTGATAGACATCTTTAAATAGACCAGCTACGCCTCCACCTCTCTTAACAGCTCTGCAGACATTCAGGAAAGTAAAGTAAGGAGGGGCTGTTTCATTGAGGACTGTAGCGCTGCAGCTGTCTTCTAGCCATGTTTCATTTAGAAACATAAAATCCAGGTTGTTTGTGGTTATAAAATCATTGATCAGAAGCGATTTATTTTTTAGTGAGCGAACGTTTAAAAATGCTAGCTTGATGGCATTACTTTTTGTCTCTAGAGCAATCTTAGTTTGATGACTAATAGGCCTCAGATTATATGGGTGAACCGTACGATTTGAGAAGGCCTTAGATTTTCTATCACATATTAAAACAGAAATAGGGAAAGCTACAGGCACACTGGGTTCCCGCTTGTTCTGTAAACAGTCCTGATTGTTGCTGCTATCGTAACGGGGACCCGAAACATATCACTGAGAGCTGTTATCAGTTGTTTTTGTTTCACTCAAAGCACATGCAGGAGGGTTTGAGCTCTGGCGTTGTGGCAGCGGCCGGAGAGCTCTCACAGGTGGAGGAGGGTGAGCTGGGCCAGCAGGTTTTGGTGGTTGTGGTGCCTGCCGTTTTTTAGTTGATAACTGGGGGCTTGCAGCAAAAGAGTGGGAGAGTCTGGTTCCAGCATATACCAGTTCCTCCATTTTCTTCGAGAAACTTAGAAGTGGAGATGCTGGAGAGAGGGATAATGTATCTGGTGAATGGAGCTCTGGCTCTGGTGTTTCCGGTGGCTGAAATATGTTGTCCTGGCTTCCCTGACTGTTTACCAGAAAGTCGTCCTTCGGTGCTGAATCTTGGAGCTGTTGTAATACGTCACAGTCTGTCTGTGATGAGCTCTGTGGGCAGGGCTCAGCCAGGAAAGTGTCCATAAGCAGTGCTTGTTGTGGCTGCGGGGCATTGTCAGCGTCCTTGTTGGTTGTGTTGACATGATGACTCTGAAGCTGATAAGATGTCCTGTCGTCACTTTGTCCAAGTGTGTGTGTGCCATTCATATTGGGTGGACTGGCACATTCTACTGAAGGATGTTGGAGTGAAAAATAGATGTTGTCCTTTAGCACTCTCGCACCAAGTTTGTTTGGGTGGAGGCTGTCCAGTTTGAACAGTTGTCTATGGCCCCAAAAAAGATTGAAGTTGTCAATGAAGTTGACTCCTTTTAGACTGCAGGTTCTTTGTAGCCAGGTATTCAGTCCAAGCAACCGTGAAAACATGTTAGTTCCCCTTGCTGGGAGTGGGCCACTGATGAACGACTGAATTTCAAGTCTTCGAAGTGTTTCAATGAGTTCACCGAAATCCTTCTTTAGGAGTTCTGACTGCTCTTTCCGAATATCGTTCTTTCCCACAATGATGATGATTTGATTTGCAGTCTTGTGCTTCATTAGAATGTTCCGAAGTTCCTTGTTCACATCAGAGACGGTTGCTTGAGGACAGCAGCATGTAGTTGTACTTCTGCAACGGATATTTCTGATAATGGAGTCACCCACTGTCAGAGTCCTGGGCTCAGCTGCGCTCTGAGCTGAGTGCCGCTGTCTGCTCGACCTTGCGCACCTATTTATAGCAATGTTAGCAGTTGGCTGATATGATCCATGTTCAGTCACATTTGGGGATTCCTCACCCACATTCATTAAAACCTACACTTTATTGTCAATATTGTGCATTTGTCTAGTGCCATATAGTGGTCAGAGTTCATATATCCGGCAAGTCCTTTTGTTGTCAGCACATTCAACTATGGAAAGAACAAAGTATTTAATAAGAATATTTAATTCATTCAGATCTAGGATGTGTTATTTTAGTATTGCCTTTATTTTTTTAAGCAGTGTATATAGGTTAAAACTTGGTTTAATCTGGCCGCAGAGGAACACATCTGATATTAGGCTCATTTTGACAACAAAGTATGTGCTTTCTACAAATCTAATTGTGCAAGTGTAATTTATTAGTTTATTTTATTTTAAATATGATCAAAAAAGGCTGTGAAAATAAAATCTGCATTGTTTATCCATTTGATCTTTAATTTAAAATAATAATAATAAAGCTAATATCCAACAAATATCACACTGTGAAATAAATAAGTTTCCCTAATACACAAAGGCCACAAATACCCTTAGAAATTCTTATGAGCAAAATAGAACAAAGAACACATAGTTCTGATGTGCAGCAAAAGATTAAGTTAAGCCTTACAAATTAGAAAATGGCTATAAGAAATGTTAGGGAAGCAGACGGACAACAGGGTAAGTAACGGTAAGAATGGTTTATTTTAACAGCAGAGAGTGATACGTGGTTCCGGATGGTGGATTGGGTAAGTAATAGAGTTCACTGATGAATAGTTCGTAGATGAGTCCGTGGATGAGTAATGATGTTTTTCCCTTGCAGGAACGACGGGAGGAGCACACCAGAATGCCACTCTTGCGGTGGCAAAGGACCAGGAGACTTACGGCACACACACACACACACACACACACACACACACACACACACACACACACCGTTTGACGAACGGACATGCTTACGGCTCGCTCGCTGCTGACGACTGTATCTGGACAGAGATGGGAAAAGACGTAATACAGGTAAGTAGCAACAGGTAAGTATCTTAGAGTAGCTTTCGCCGAGAATAGCAATATGAGTCCGCTTCGTATCAACGAGCCCGGACAATATGTGGTGTGTGTGGTGACTATTTGTAGCAGCGTGGTTGATGAGGTGCAGGTGCAGCTAGTTAGAACTCTGGTGATTGTGATCGTTGAGTGATGGATGTGGAAGAACCTGGCCAATCCGTGACATTACCTCCCTCCCCAGGGCCCGCTCCTGAGGGCCGAAACCTCCGGCGCTGTGGTGGCCTGCCTCTTCCCCGAGGTGCCGGGTAGTCGGGGTGGTTGGCATGGAAGTCCTCCATCAGTGCTGGCTCAAGGATGTCGCCTCTTGGGACCCATGATCTTTCCTCTGGTCCGTAGCCTTCCCAGTCCACTAAATATTCCAGTTGACCACCACGACATCGGGAATGCAGGATTTCATGGATGGCGTAGACGGATCCTTCCTCTAGAAGCAAGGGGGGAGGAGGTTCCTCTTCTTGGCTATGTTCTGTGGATGGAACAAGAGGTGGGTGATAGTAAAGAAACGTGAAACGTGGGATGAATTCTGGATTGTGGTGGTAAATGAAGTTTGTAGGTGACGGGATTGACCTGTTCCAGGATTGTAAAGGGACCAACAAACCTAGGACTGAGTTTTTTGGAGGGCAGTCGCAGACGGATGTCACGAGTGGAGAGCCAAACCTTGTCTCCAGGGGCATAGACTGGGGCCGGAATCCTTCTCCTGTCGGCTACTGACTTGGATCTGCGGACTGCCCTCTGAAGATGGTGGTGAGCTTCGTCCCAGACTCTCGCGCTCTCGCGGAACCAGTAATCCACTGCGGGAACCTCAGATGGTTCACCATTCCAGGGAAATAGCGGGGGTTGGAATCCGAGGATACACTGGAATGGTGTAAGCCGGTGGTGGCATGCCGCAGTGAATTTTGGGCTTACTCCACCCAGCCCAGAAACTGGTTCCAGGAGTTCTGGTGAGCGTGATAGAAGGTCCTGAGGAACCACCCCACTTCCTGGATCTTCCTCTCCGTCTGGCCGTTGGTCTGCGAATGGTAGCCAGAGGAGAGGCTGACGGCCACACCGAGGAGCTTGAAAAACGATCTCCAAACCCTTGAGATGAATTGGTGTCCTCTGTCTGAGACAATGTCTTCGGGGATGCCGAAATAACGGAAGACATGATTGAAAAGGAGTTCTGCGGTCTCGAGTGCCGTAGGAAGACCCCTCAATAGCAACAACCTGCAGAATTTGGAAAATCGGTCCACGATGACGAAGACACAGGTGTTCCCATCCGATGGCGGTAAATCAGTCATGAAGTCAACTCCTAGGTGTGATCAGGGGCGGTTAGGAATGGGCAAGGGATGGAGTTTCCCTGCAGGCAGGTGTCTGGGACTTTTTGATGTGGCACACTCCTTGCCGCCCTGAACATACCTCCTCACATCCCTTGCCATGTCCGGCCACCAGAAGCGTTTGGATAGCAACGAGAGAGTGTTGTTGGCCCCAGGATGTCCAGTGCCCGGAGAGGTATGGGTGGTGTGAATGAGATCTACCTGTTGGTTCCTAGGGATGTACTGATGATCTGGAGGACAGCCCGGCGGAGGTCGGGGGTTAGGAGTGGCGACAGCTGGAGGAGCTGACCATTCTATGGGGCTGATGACAATGTCCATGGGTATTATGGTGGTAGTTATTTCACGAGTGTCTTGGGAGTCATGTAACCGGGACAATGCATCGGCTCGGATGTTCTTGGGACCAGGGCGATAGGAAAACTGAAATCTGGAGAAAAATAAGGACCATCTTGCTTGGCGGGGACAGAGTCGTTTTGCTGCACGGAGGTATTGGAGGTTTTTGTGATCAGTGATAACCTGAAATGGATGGTTTGCGCCCTCCAACCAGTGTCGCCACTCCTCCAAAGCGAGTTTGATGGCTAGGAGTTCTCGGTTCCCGATGTCGTAATTCCTCTCCGCTGGGCTGAGCTTCCGGGAAAAGTAGGCACATGGATGGAGTCGTTTGGGTGTTCCATGAAATTGTGACAGAACGGTTCCAACTCCTGAGGTTGAGGCGTCCACCTCCACTAAGAAAGGGAGATCGGGATCCGGATGTGTGAGGAGAGGTGCGTTGGTGAAGGCTGATTTGAGGGATTGGAAGGCTGCGGCGGCTTCCGGAGTCCAGATGAGGGTTTTGGGTTTACCCTTGAGGAGATTGGTGAGAGGAGTGGTGATGATGCTATAACCTTGAATGAATCGTCGATAGAAATTTGCGAAACCGAGGAATCTTTGAATTTCTTTGATGGAGGTTGGTTCTGGCCAGTTGGTTACAGCGGATACCTTCCCCTCATCCATGTGGACCCCTTGCTGGTCAATGATGTATCCGAGGAACTGAACTGAAGAGAGATGAAAGGAGCATTTTTTGGCTTTGAGGAAGAGTTGGTGTTGCCTGAGTTTGTGGAGGACCTCCGCAACGTGGTGACGATGTTCTGCCTCACTCCGGGAGTAGATCAGGATATCATCTATGTAGACGATCACGAAGAGATGAAGAAAGCTCCCGGAGGACTTAGTGTATGAAGTTCTGGAATACGGAGGGGGCGTCAACCAGTCCGTACGGCATCACCAGATACTCGTAGTGACCGGTAGGGGTCACAAAAGCGGTCTTCCATTCGTCCCCCTCACGTATTCTCACCAGATTGTAAGCACTGCGGAGGTCCAGCTTCGTGAAGATGGTAGCGGTACGAAGCTGTTCAAGGGCCGCAGGGACGAGAATTTGAAGGGTATGGTACTGCGATTGAGGGTCCGATAATCGATACACGGCCGCAGCCCTCCATCCTTCTTGGCAACGAAGAAGAAGCTGTGGGTGATGTAGAGTGACGAATGTATCCCAAACTGAGAGCCTCCTGGATGTACTCCTCCATGGCCTTGGTCTCTGGAAGTGACAACGGGTAGATCTTACCTCTGGGCAAAGGAGCATTGGGAATCAGGTCAATCGCACAGTCCCATGGCCGATGAGGTGGTAGCTGGGAAGCTCTCTTGGGGCAGAAGATGTCCTGGAATGACGAGTAGATGTCAGGAATTCTTGTGGAACGTTTCTCCACGGGACTTTCAACAGAAGTTACATAGACTGGGACAGGTCTTGGAATGGGACGTGGAAGATCCGGGAAACACTCTGCAGAACATTGATTTCCCCATCGCATCACTTCGCCGGAGCCCCAAGAGATGATGGGATCATGCTTCACCAGCCACGGGCGCCCCAGAATGATGTCCATATGGGCACCCTCCAGAACCAGCAGCTGAATGTCTTCTTTGTGAAGGACTCCGATTTGAAGTTGGATGGGTTCGCACTTGCGTTGAATATGTGGTCGTACAGAGAAGGCGTTGATTATAGGTTGAATCTGGTAGACGTTGGCCGAGGCCTTGGTGTTGAGCTGGAGCTGACGACAGAGGGCCCCCGAGATGAAATTTCCTGCTGACCCGGAGTCGATGAGCGCGGGTGGGCAGTTTAGTCGGACATGTCCACTAGCTCCACAGTACAAGCAGAGACCCCGGGCCAGCCTCGTCTGTCGTTCAGCTGCGGAGAGTCTACCAGATTCGAGGATCATGGGTTCTGGTTCTGGAGGGTTGGCGGGTGCAGATGGAGGGAGGAGTGCAGTATTCCTGGGGTCAGTATGAGATTGGTAGGACCGCATCCGATCTGAACATCTGAGAGATTGTTGGATGAATCTTTCAAGCCCCATAGTGTCGTCCAACGCAGCCAGTTGGAGATGCAGAGAAGGTTCTAGACCGAGCCGGTAGGTGGTCAATAACGACCGCTCGTACCATCCACTAGCGGCCGCTAGGGTGCGAAAACGAAGTGCATATTCCTGAGTGGACATCGTCCCTTGAGAGAGATGATAGAGCTGCTCACTGGCTGATATACCACCATCCGAGTGGCCAAACACTTCTTTAAAGTGGGAGGTAAATGCGTGGACAGAACGAGCGGCCGGTCCGGCTTGGTTCAGGATCGTGTCGGCCCATTGAAGAGCGGGTCCAGAGAGCAGGGAGACAATAAAGGCGATCTTGGACTGATCTGTGTGATATAAAGCAGGTTGCATGGTGAAAATCAAATTAAAATGGGATTTTTAGCAGCAAACATTTAAGATGGGTTTGGTGCACACAAGAGTGAAAAAGTAAAAAAAAAAGTCTCTGATCTCTTGTCAGATGTTCTCCAAACATATCAAGTATTATTGGAAAACACTAAGAGCTGTTATCTTGGTAAAAGGAAGATGTGATAAATATTGAATAAAACAGTACCATTAACTGTGGCCAACGTGTATTAGAGTAAATTTATTTCATAAAATGAGATTTCCCTTTAAACTTATTCTCCAATGAAAGATTACGTTTATACATTTATGAAATAAAAGATCAAATGGACAAACAATGCAGATTTATTTTCACTTCCTTTTTTGATCATATTTACCAAGGGTGCCATCAATTCTGTCCACAACTATATATATTTGTCATATTGGAGTTGACAGTGGAAGATTCAGGAATGTTTAATATTGTGTGCAAAACAATCCTGCAACCTTATTATGTTCCTTGTTGTACAGTGCACACAAACAGTAGCCTAGTACTTTGTTTTAACCTGTAAAGCTGGTATGTTACTACCTTGAAACCAATAAACAATGTCTCTTTTGACAATAATTGCACTTTGCTCTTGTCCAGGATGTTAATGGCTGACCAACCACCTTGTGTACTTTGCAACAACATAGCAACAGCCTAGCAACCACCTCATGTAAAGCAACACTCCAGCAACCACCTTGTGTACTATAGCAACCATATGGGAACAGCCTAGCAACCACCCAGAACACCCTAGCCACTACTAGGCACTCAGTGTGGTTGCTACTAACACTGTAGCAACCACACTGAGTGCCTTTGCAACTGCAATCACCAAAGTACCCTGGAAACTGCAAAGCAACAGTCTAGCAACCACCTCTAAGTACCTTAGCAACTGCATAGCAACCATCCAAGTACCATAGCAACTGCAACAGTTTGTTGATTGACTGAATGTGTCTCTGTGTGTTTTCTAGTGTGGATCATGGAGGAGAATCCAGGATAACAGCAGGACTGAAGAAATGTATGTCCACACACACTCTATAAACACACACACACACACACACACACACACACACACACACACACACACACGCACACACACACACACACACACACACACACACACACACACAGATCTATAATAGAGAACTGGATAGCTCATGACGTCACAAAAGTGAAGCCACTGTGCCGCCATATTAGTATTTCCTAGTATTCGCATACATTCTATTGAATGAATAGGAAATTATATGATTTTTTTGAGAACACATCACATAACAATTCAGCGTTTTTATATCCGAAGTCTCACTGTACATTTTCACAATGCAAACGTCCTAAGCATGTAAACAGTTATGTTTAATGTTAGGAATTCCCTCTGCGTATTAAAAATGTACGTTCATATAGCCTACATTACAGTCACACACATCAGATAAACATAAACATTGGACGTTCAACATATGTTTACAAAAGACAAAACTCTCATTTAGAAATGTGAATGAGATGATTTGTATACACATACCTTAATTCAGCTTAGTGTAGTTATTCACGGTTTATGTCATTTTGTTGTTTTTATTTGTACAATAGGCTAACTACATGTTTCAACAATACTTTCGTAAACAGTATTCGTTTTGAAGCAATGTAATGATTTGTTCGTTAAATTAATAATTAATTCAACATATATACACAACATTTTACTCACATGGAAACGGTAATGTTATTTAATAATTACAGACTTATCTTACAGATCTACTGATCTGTAGAGTCTGAAATAGATGTTGCCAAATCAGGCACATTAAAAATATATGCACCATAACCGCTGAAGAATATACCGCTGACTACATATGGTACGGACTTAAAGACATGGAGCTTTATTTCAAAGATTTTAATTTTAATACATCGAGCAGTATAGTAACAGAGGCTTGTTTTGTATTACTTATTGTAAAGTTGAATCAATTTCAGATACCAATACCATATATATGGTTATAATATGGTTATATTTATTATTTCCTGCATAATTAGGTACATAAAGAAATATATATTAGGTTTTATCAGTTACCCATCTCTGCAAGTGCGCGGCTGACACATCCACCTAAACGATTTCAATATATATCGCTTATCCAGCCCGAAAAGACCATAAACATTCCAGATAACATCTTAAGTTAAAATGAATTTACATACAGATATCCTAAAAACTAATCCTGTGTGAATTATACGCTTCAAATCGGGTGATTTTAGGTCAGTGGTCATGCGAATCAATGGCGCTCTCCGTTGGTAGGGAATAGTAAGATTCCGGTACGTTTACTGCCTGACGGCAGTTTAGAACGCAATAAGCGATCCAGTCATTGTGTTTATAGTGCACATACACTATAAACATACACACACACACACACACACACACACACACACACACACACACCGCTGTAGTGATTGTTGTTGTAAATGTCTCTGTTCTTGTGTTCAGGGGCCTGTTTTCTCACACTGGATCCAAACACAGCAAACACTGAACTCATTCTGTCTGAGGACAACAGAAAGGTGACATGTGTGAAAGAGATACAGCTGTATCCTGATCATCCAGACAGATTTGATTATTATCCTCAGGTGTTGTGTAGAGAGAGTGTGTGTGGACGCTGTTACTGGGAGATTGAGTGCAGTGGAGATGTGGAGATATCAGTGTCATATAAGAGCATTGACAGGAAGGAAATGTTTGAATCTTTGTTTGGATCTAATGATCAGTCCTGGAGTTTGATCTGCCATCCTGACAAATACTCGTTTAGACACAATAAGACAGACACTCTTCTCAAGGAGAAGGCCATCAGCAGTAGAATAGGAGTGTATGTGGACGAGAGTGCAGGAAATCTGTTCTTCTACAGCGTCTCTGACACAATGAGCCTCATCCACACAGTCCACACCACATTCACTCAGACGCTCTATCCTGGGTTTAGGGTTGACAGTGGATCAGTGAAACTGTGTTGATAAATAAGAATAGACTGATGACTGATGCTTTGAGCTGCATGATAAATCAGTAACAGTGAGATGTTATAGTCTCTTCATGACATTAATACTGCAGCTCAACTTCTGTCCCTCAAATAACAGTCAGAATAAATGAGTGTCATTAATCTTCATATAGACAGTAAGATCAGTGTGTTTATTTTCATGTCTCATTAATCATTTGTTTTATTACAATCATGATTTCTGAAGAACGTCATAAACTTCTCTGTTTTTGTACAGAAGTAATAAAACAGTGACAAATCATCTTGAGATCAGATTTTAATTGATGTTTGTATCATGAATATAATCGATTCCTCTGAAGACTGAAATGAATTTGACATTATAAAATTTAACATTAATCAGCATTTCATAAAAAATATTTAATAAAGCTTTACTGTAGTTACAATAAACGAGTATAATATATCTCTAATAAGTGAAAGAAGCTGTCAGAATACATTTTAAAATATTTTCTGAATATCATGTTTTAATCACAATATATTTATAGACAAACTTACTTATTTGTGTTGATATGAAGTATTCTATTATAGATATAATTCAAACATATCTTCAGCTGACATATTTGTATCAACACTTTTTATTCATTTAAGTTATTTCAATAAAAAGAAAAGTCATAATAGGAACCAAAATAAATAAATTATAACAAATCAATAAAAACATGTTATGATTAAAATAATAGTTGTGTACTCTTAAATAAACTGTTAGTATGTATGCATTTATATAATGTATTAATTATTGTTGTTGTTATTATTAATAAATATCACAAGTAACCGGATTAAAACATTAATAACAAACAATAACTAGTGCAGCACCAAAACTTTGGTTTTTCTTTGAGGTTCTATATAGAACCCTTGGGTTCTTTATTTGGACAATAGAACCTTTTACCAAAAATATGGTTCTATGTAGTACCCTTGGAGGGCAAAGAACCTTTTTAATTAAAATAGTTCTATAATTATGTTTTGTGACTGAAGAGTAAACTTAAGTTAACACAGTAATTAAAGGCCTTTACAATACATTCACAATGCTGGTTTAGTAAAGACGAGAGACTGCTGTTGTCAAAAAAAGACAGTCAACAAATATTAGTATCTAGTCAATTTATGATTTATTTCCTGTGGTATATTTCTAATATATTATATTAAGCCTTTTTGGCATCATTTTGTGAAATTAGTAAACTAAACAGGTATTTTTCTTTATTTTAAATCATACCATTTAATCTAACCTGTAGGTAGCATTAAAAATAAATAATCATAAATGCCCCCTGGTGGAGTATATGTGTTGCATCATCCTTGAATTTCTATTGGCGAATCGGAGAAGGTGAACCTCGAGACACTGATCGTTTTTTTTTTTTAAACTGAGTAGTGTGCGCCATTTGTGCCCCTTCATCCAGTCAGGTAAGTTTTTATATTTTCTAAACAATATTATTGAAATATATTGTATCTCCCGTTAATATTTTTATTTGTTAGAGTTGCCCTTGTGTTAAACAGTGATATTAGAAGCAAAACCGATGATATTTACCTCAGTTAAAAATACTGCTGCTGGGCTTCGTCAGTCATCGGTTCAGAAATTGGTGTTAAATTGTTTTTACTCAGGTTTTAAACGAATTTTGTTACAGTCTCTCTTTATTTCCTTGAAATAAAAGTAATCGTCAGGAGCAGTAAGACAATTGGCAGAAGCGTTACTTTTAATTTTAATAATGTGCGCGCTTTTTGTTAACGGGTTCCGTGTTCCTGAGGATAACCATATAAGCAAACCGGGTGGAGGGCGAAGGGATATATTAACGTTTGTTGCAGTGTTAACGTTACATATATTTCGTTTCCGGTGAGTATTTTGTTTTTAAGTCCTAACTTATGTTAACAGGTGTAGAAGATTCTGGGCCGCGGGCCGCATGATCCACTTTCGTGTAACGTAATAGCGCCGCAGGATGTCTATTCGCGTCTCTGCATTGACTTAACATGTAAATCACTCGTAACGTAATTGTTGCAGTGCAGCGTTACTTCTGCGATTCTCTGCGTCGGTCGTACGCCATAGCCGTAACAGCACTTCAGGGCTACGCGGACCGCAATCGCTATGATTGGTCTGCTTGAACCCCTCCCTTTAGGTACATAAACTTGGCCATAGCGCTGGGTTTACATATACGCATTTCCGAACAAAATATCTAAATAAATGAAATGTTATTCTGTGTTTAACAACTCAAGCTGCAAAAGTGACTGTTTACGTGTAGCTATTACTGCTAAATGCTTCTCAGAGAACGTACAAAACGAACCGCGTCTCCTCCTTTTGGTAACACACGCATCACGCGTCTGACTACTGCCATATACAGTATAACATACAGTATGAATTGACTGTATAGCTACGCCAGAGGCTACAGCGTAGGTCCGACGCAGATGTAAAAATCAGTCTTTAGTGTCCGTAGTATTTGCTGTGATGCACACACTGAATTAAAAAGTGATGATAGCAGTTAAGAAGATTTAATTCGTTACTTTACTTTATTGTTCAGCCTTGGCTGAAAATTGGTCTTTGGTCTCGCTTACACAGACAAAACAATTCACATTTCAATACAATACACAAACACATCAAAATAAATAACTAATACATTCATCCCTCCTAAAAACACTGTAGTCTTACCCTTTGTTCAAAAGACTTATTGCATATGGTGCAAAGGTGTGTCTGTATATTACTTTAATTGCTTTCAATGTCCTATAACGGCGCCCAGATGGTAACAATTCAAAGGCATAGTTCAGAGGGTGTGTTGTATCTCTGCTTATAGCCAAAGCTTTCCTCCTAACTGCCATATCATACAGCTGATCAATCGATTTTTGCTTAACTTCTATAATTTTGCTTGCCATCCTTATAATCCTATTTAATTTTACTTTATTTACTGATGTTATTCGCCCAAACCAAGCCGTTATATTATACCCTAAAACACTTTCAATTAAACTAATATAAATTCTTTGTAAAACACCTTGGCTAACGGAAAATTCTCTCAGTTTCCGTAGCAAATATAGCCTCTGATTTGCTTTCTTGCAGATAAAATCCACATTACCAGAAAAATTTAATTTACAATCAATCATAGTTCCCAAATACTTAAAAACCTTCACAATTTCCACTGGTTGATCACATAACGTCATTTCTGTTAAGGGTTCTGGATGATTCAAAATCAATTCTTTTGTCTTCCCAACATTTATCATTAGAGAACTTGCTTTACACCATTTTTCTAATTTTAAAACATGCTCTTCATACTCATAATTAATACAATCCTTCCATAAGAGTGCAACTAGTGCCATATCGTCTGCATATTTATACAGTTTATAATTTGTACTCTGAATTTGCATCTCATTTGTATAGACAGAAAATAATAGGGGCGACAAAAACACATCCTTGAGGTGCTCCTGTATTTGAAAACATAATATCTGATTTAACCCCCCTGATGCAAACTTGTTGTGATCTATCTGTTAAAAAAATTTTAATCCAGTGAATTATTACTCCATTCACTCCTAAAGCTAAGAGACGTTCTAAAAGTACATGTATCTGCATCGTATTAAATGCAGACGTGTAATCAATAAAAAGAACACGTGCATATGCCTTTGCTTGTTGTAAGTGACTAGCAATTGTATCAACCATAGTGAGTGTAGCATCCTCTGTCCCTCTTTGAGGCTTATACGCAAATTGCAATACATCTAGGTGCTCAGATACATATGATTTAAGGTGATAACTAATAACCCTTTCCATGCATTTAGCAAGTATTGATGTTAAGGCTACAGGGCGGAAATCCTCAAGTTTTTTCGCCCCAACTTTTTTCGGAATGGGCCATATAAATGACAGTTTCCACATATTAGGCACAGTCTGAGAATCTAATAAAAACTGAAATAATTTTGTTAAAGGGTCCGTTAATTCATTTGCACATGTCTTTAAGACATGGCCTCTAAGGCCATCTGGACCTGGTGCTTTACAGGACTTAATTTGTTTAAGATACATTCTAGTTTGTTCACTTCTCAAACAGATAGGTGAACCCACAGGAATCCTGGCACTAATTTCATCAACCTTATCTCTTTTGCCAACTACATCATATCTTCCATAAAACCTGTTTAATTCATTTACCCATTTTAAAATATCTGTATCTATAATATCATTATCAAGACCTTTTAAATCACGCCCCATCATCTTATTTAAACCTTGCCAAGCACTCCTTGCATCATGATTTGCTAACTGATCCTCTACCTTACATTTAAAATCAATTTTCGCTTTTTGTATCATAGCTCTTAGTTCCTTTCTTTTTACCTTAAATCCCTCAAAATCATTTTCACGAAAAGCTATATTTTTCTCATTAAGGTATTTCTTCAGATCTTTAGTAAACCATGGCTTGTTATTTGAAAAGATTTTAACCACTTTAGTATCAATAACAGTTTCTTCACAAAATTGGATATAAGAAGTGATACAGTCTGTTAATTCATGAGGGTCTCTGCATGAGTCAAAGAAAACATCCCAGTTCGTGGTGCAAAAACAGTCCTTTAACATGTCCGCTGTATCCTTATTCCAGACCTGGATTTTCTTTTCCACCGGTTTCTCACTTCTGACACGTTGTCTGTATTTTGGCAGTAAATGAATTACATTATGATCTGATCTGCCAATAGGTGCTCTACATATTGCCCTATATGCATCCGCGATGTTACCATAACACAGATCCAATGTACGAGAGAAACGGGTTGGGCAATCAATATATTGCTGCAGGTTCGGAATAGTCTCACTTAATGTAAGAGTATTAAAGTCCCCCAGTATGAGCACTGGTTGATCTGCCGACTTTGTCAGGATCCTATTAAAGCACTCTGAAATGTGCTCAGCTGCCTCGCTGTTATTAGGTCCCGGTACATACACAAGGAGTATGGTTATTCGACCAAACTCCCGCGGCAGATAATAAGGTCTAAACGATACACCCAAAATTTCATAATCTGGGGTACATGCCTGTTCAATTACAGTATACTGCGATGCCCAATGCTTATCAACATATATACAGAGTCCCCCACCAACAGATTTTCGTGATTTTACCTTATCCCTGTCGGCTCGGATTGTGGTAAATCCCTCGATGTCCACATTATGATTTTCATTTAACCAAGTTTCCGTAAAACAGATGAGATTGCTGCTCCTAAATTCCTCCTCTCGTTTCACTCGGAGTGCAACTTCGTCCATCTTATTATTGAGAGATCTCACATTAGACAGCGTGATCACCGGGAGTGGATGATAACGTCCGCGTCTCCGCAGTCTGTTGCGTATTCCTCCCCTCGAACCTCTTTTCTTTATTCTTGTTTTCCTTCTTTTATGCAGACACAAACTTGATGGAATCTCCTTCTCCACCGCATAGTTCTTATGTTGCAGGGATAGCAAAAAGTCTCTCGAATAAGTCCTTGGCGCCAATAACGCCAATCGATCTTCAAAGGCTTCGCCCGCTAGCACCACTCCAGCCAACGCCACGACCACACAGATCACGAACACATTCATACTTTCAAATTTAAAATAACAACAGCAATAAATAAAAAAAAATAAATAAAAAAAAACGGCAAATGAAAAACTGATCAAACAAACAAACAAACAAAAAAACACCACGAGACAACAGCGAGACACAGGGTCAGCAGCAGGCCGCGCCCCCGGAAGTTTAGCCTTCACATATTCTAAAGCTAAACGTGTTTACGTGTGTTTAATGCAGTGGTTGTTAAGTGTTTTTTATGCTCTTGGTTTTTTTCCCCAGACAACATTAACCATGGTTGATAAGTGGTCAGTAGATGACACATGAAATTGGCTTCAAAAGACAACCTCATTGATGCAAAAGAAATTTTCAGAGGTACACATGAGAAAGAGTTTCATCCTCTTGATACATATGTGCATGATGATACTACGTACATTACATTACATCACAGAGTGTCTTCTAGGTAAAGATATTGTGGTAATATTATGGTCTCTTATTTGTTATTTCTTCTTAGGAATATAAAATAATTGTTTTTTTACAGAGCAGCAAATTGATGGGGAGACTCTGCTGGGCCTCACAGAAAGGATGGTGGAAAGACTTTTTCCTGTAATGAAGCATCAGGTGATATTTATGAAGGAGCTCAATAAGTTAAAAAAGTAAGTATTTGTTTTTGAAAATTGAACATTGATGTTAAAGATAAAACAAATTCCTGTTAACCATGGAGCTAATAATATGACAAAACTATTTGAATTTGAATTGTGTAAATTTGAATTATTTACAAGTGTTATTTAACAAAACTGAATATTATATGGGATTTAAAATAGCTTTGAATTTGATTTTGATTTTGGATTTGAATTTGAAATTATTTTACTTGAATATTAAACATTTGAAATTTAACACAACTGATTTTTTTAAGGCAGAGTTTTATAGACATGTATTTTGAAACAAGGAATGTTTTGTTCTGAATTCTAAGACTGCAGATATACAGTTTTTAAAAATACAACTCAACAATTCAGATCGTACAGAAAGTAGGTCAGAGGTCTATGAAGGTATTTTTGGTGCAAAACTACTGAACACATGTGAGAGCGGAATTTGTAGCTGTAGAGCATACCCACACATGTGTATCAATAAATTTGAAGTCACAGAGAAATTTTTTTTAGGAGTTGTAAACTTGTAGATTTTTTTCCTCTCCTACAAACACAACACAACAGTTACACCTTCACACATTCTTCACTGCAGGTGCACAAATCCTATTCTACGAATCACACATGAAGAAACTCATACGCTCACATTTTTTGTACTATTGCTGCAGTGAATATGGTGCAAAACGCATTCACACACCCGTATAAAAAATGTGAAGTCACGGACAGATTTTACACACCCGCAAATTAATATGTGAATCCATACAATGAGAGTTGCAAACTTGTAGAATATCTGGTCACAAATGCATTACTTTTCTTGGATAGTTTTCTAACATAATCACAAGTCCAATTACTACAACTGCTTGAATCTGCTGCTACGAGTCTCAAACACAGATTTTTCACCTTCAAATGACAAGTTCCGCGCACTCTCACTTTTGCACCATATACTCCGTGAAATGTGGAGCAAAAGTGATTTGTGCATCTGTGAGGCAGCGGCAGGCCCTGTTCAGAGAGCAGAGAATTTCAGCCAATCAGAAGAGCTCGTTTGAGCCGTCGGCACGCGACCGAGAAAGCGGAAAAAAAACGTGACCATCTTCCCGCGCTGGCGATGTGAAGGACCAATAAAGGTATGCTTTTTTCTTATCTTCCCCCTGCAATCATTCACCGTTATACATTTGTTTAAGTAGTTTTAATATGTGCCCTGGTCGTCTAAGTTGGTAATCATTGTTTCTTAGTTGGGTTAGCCTTTATTGTTTCACGAAATGTAAGTTACACTAACGCTAATGCTAGCCTAACGTATCTGTACTGTTAAGTTTGCTATTCAGTCGTCTCATAATTAAAGATACTCTCATATTAAACAATGTAAGTTATTCCTTATATTATATTCTCTTCTGCTTTACCTTCTAGAAAAATGACAGAACAGGGTGGGTCTTCGCAGGTCAGTATCATATCACATCAAATGTGTAACGTTACAATGTTTTTCTTTCTTTTGGTTTGGTTTGTTTTTGGTGGATGGTAACATTTATAGGAATAACGTTACCATAGTAAAGTAAAGGTATTTTATTTGCCCAGTAGGCATAATTGGAAGCTGCAGTGAGTCACAGAGCAGGTTAATTAACATTCTATAAAGCCAATGTTGGAGAGACTTTTAACTGTAAGGTTATGATTTTCAATGGGGCGAGTGAACCCCCTGGGTGCCTGTTAGAGCACAGTATTATAAAGGATGAGGAGACAGGTGCTTGGCTTTCAATGTTGTATTGAGAAGAGAGAATCGCTTCCAGCCAGTAGAGGTATTATTCTGGAGCACAAGAAATACAAGAAACAATAATGAATAACAATAATTAGGTATATACAATAATAACATCTGTAGGTACACAAATGCAGCTCAAGCTGGCCAAATCCTCAATTACATTCCTAATAGAAACACACTCCAAGGAAAATAAAGCATCATAGTCAACATATGAGGCCGTAAGTGATCGTCTGACATGCTAAACATCACTCCATATATGGGCATAATCCCTGCACATCAGAACGCGATCGCTCGTTTAACAGCTCGAAATATCAAGATCACGTCACCAAAGGTATTATCGAAAACCAAAACAGTGATGTACAGCTCAATAAAGAGGAAATAGTTACATCTTAAACAGCATCATTAAAATAAACAAACAGAAACAACGGCCACGGGCATGTCTATTCATGTACTGTTAAAGCAGTTATAAATAACTCAATAACGATCTCCATAAACACAAAATTAAAGCAAACAGGCTTACTTGCAGGTCAATGACTAACACCTCAAGGTAATGGCTGCAGGAAATATCACCAACAAAAGGTAAAGATGTTCTTTCAGATTCTTTATGTGACTCGAGAAGAACGAGTCGTCTCGGGGAGTGATTCGTTCAGTCGCGCATGCGCAATTGCGCAACTATGAACGAAGGACTCAAACCCGAAGGCTGCGTCCGAAATCGCCTACTCAATGAGTAGGTACTTAATTTCAATAAGTACTTACTTAACGAGCGCTAAAAGAGTACCTACTCAACAGCCAAATCTCGTTGAGTATGGATGCGTTCCGCCATGTTGACGTTATCACGTGACCTATGACGTTATAACAAGCGCAACATGAAATGATATGAGCGACGGATTTAATTCATCTATCTGTAAACATTTTGATGTTGATGAAATTTGCTTATTTTGGATTGATTGAAGTTTTTATATTTTTAACAATACTAAAATGACTAAAACCCCCAAATTTGTTGTCTTGAATATGTTAATGGGCAAAATTGTGCAAAACTAGCTTAGATCTGATTTGTTTTCCTTTTTCTTGCTGAATTTCTGTCCTTTCATCCCTGAAACTTAAAATAATAATAAATAAATAACAAAAACAAAGGCAATTTTTAATTCATTGCGATTTTATGAATATTCAAATATATTTAATATTTTTTTTCTGTATCTAATCTTGTACTATGTACGCAAACCTTTTATAGTTATGTTTTCTGTCATGATTGTTCTTTGTTAAAGATACTTAAGTCTTTCCCTGAGTTTGTATGGAATTATAAATTCTGAAGTAATAATAATACAAAAATTGGAGCGACAGCGACACCTCATGGCATCGGTAACATGACAACCCTAGTACTCTCCTCCATGTTTACAACATCTGCACAAAAGAGACGTCGATCAGTTGCTCAAAGATCTTACCTTTGGAGAAGACTGTTGATTTTACACTCGAAAAATTTAAGTATTACTATTTAGAAATTAAAATAACTTTAGAATGCATTGCTAGCCCACTCCAACACGTACCAACAATAATAATGATAAATGCTGACTAATAATTAATGATATTTTTAGTTAAACAAGCATAATGTTGTTGTTTTTTTCAATGAAGTAATGAATAAATGCATAGGCTTATGAAAATGTTATATTTTATTTACTGACAACATCAGGAAACATGAATAAATTAGTAAAATAATAAAAGTAACCATGAACATAAATAAATACACATGGAACAAAGCTTTATTAAACATATTGGTCTTCTAGTCTTTTTGATGAAGAGACCGCAGCAACTTCTGGTCCAGATGAGGCAAAGGGCAGGTGGAGTGATGGAGGGTCTCATTTCCAGGATGCTGCTGTGGATTTCTCCTTTGTCACTGCACACACCAGTCTGCAGACATTTCAGATCATACAAAGATGCACAAATATAATACAAAAACTGTCATTTTAACAGCACAGTGTCATTAGATCTCTGTATTGGAAGTTACAAAATGATCAATCTTTATATTAAGTTTCGGATTTTACTTTTCCCCAAAAATGCTGCAGTCACCTTTCCTTTCAGGTCCTGCTCCACCACAAAACATCTGCAACAAAGGCACATAAATCAAGAATCAGAAAAGTTCTGTTATAGCTCTATTTGAAATGAATTTGAAGTTCAGTTAGGCCTACTATATGTATATGTGTTTATTTACATTACTTACATTAATGTAAAGCAGTGACAGTGAATTCTCACATAACGTCCATCACTCACTCAGATGTTTTGTGTTTTGTGTTGCTCTAGTCTAGAACATTTTCCTGTCATTTGTTAAATAGACATTTATTAAACGTCTTTAAAATGTATATGTTTTATGTAAATCCGCTTTTAAAGACGTGCGTGTGCTACCTGAAGCTTAATGTTCGCTATACGTCATAAAACATGTTTTAACAGCGAAATCACAAATATACTAACTATAGCATACTGTATAACATCTTGGCACCTTATGCAAATCAACAGTTTACGATAAAGTAGCTCAACAAATATGATTTTTAAGACAGGGAACCGTGTTTTGGTTGTAATACTCACATTTGTAAACACCCTCGCCGTGGTTCTCAATCACGTTCGATGATGACGTTTTGGCCTCCTGTGGACTCCTGGGATTGAAAAGTATCCATCGATGAAGACTTCAGGATCTGGGCTGAAGCAGTAGGACATCCGGGGATTTCTCGCCTACTCTTTTTTGAATACTGAGGTTTCGGACGTACTTCTTTCTTCACGTACTCTTTTTTTCCTACTATATAGTAGTTAAGTAGGCATATTCGGACGCACTTTAAGTAGACGTACGCCCGAATCTCGCGAGAATTAGTGCATTCGCCTACTAATTCTCGCCTACTCTTTTATAAATACTTAGGATTCGGACATACTTATTTGCTCGCCTACTGCTTTTCCCTACTAAATAGTAGAGAAGTAGGCGATTTCGGACGCAGCCGAAGACTCGAGAGATGAACTAATCAATTCTGTTTCCGGCTCCAGCAGCATAGGTTAAGCGTATGGGGCTGTCATGTGATGAACGAACGACTCGGACCCAAAGACTCGAGAGATGAACTAATCAATTCTGTTTCCGGCTCCAGCAGCATAGGTTAAGCGTATGGGGCTGTCACGTGATGAACGAACGACTCGGACCCGAAGACTCGAGAGATGAACTAATCAATTCTCTTTCCGGCTCAGACAGCGTTAGTTAAGCTTATATGGGGTTGTCACGTAATGAACGAACGACTCGAACCTGGATAGATAGAAGTGAGGGAGCTAATCATGAAGACCCAGGTAAACAATGCATTCTTTTGTTTCTAATAGCTTATAGTTTTGTCTTGTTTGTAGTGTGATCAACGTTATATAATATGAGCATACATGTGTTATGGAAGTAAAACGTAGCTTTTTAATTATATTTTGGCAAAATGAACGAAATGAACGAAATGACTCGAAAAAAGATTCGTTCATTTTGCTGAACGAGACTCAAAGATCCGAGTCGGTAAAATGATCCGAACTTCCCATCACTATTGGAAAGTGACAAGCGATGTCATAATAAAAGCCCTCTCTTAAAGGAGCCTTTACAAGAGCCGATATGATTTAAAGCATGTTTTAAATCCAAAATTACTGCAAATTGGTGTTCCATGAAATATAAAATCACTATTTACATAGTTTAAGAATAGTTGGTTCACTCCCATGTGCCCTGCAGTGTCCCAAATCAGCTGACCTGCAACAGATGCTTAACAGATGCTTAACCACTTAGAAACAGGCGCTTCCTCACAAAACTAAGCTAGACTGAGTGCAATAATGTTTGGTCATATTTATCATTGTTTCTCTGTGCCATGACTATAACATAATTCCAGTACTTTTATTTCAGGTTCGATTTATGCAAAACTTATAAATTATTATAGTCCAGTCATGTTTGTTTTAATAATTGTTTATTGGCATAAATGTATCATTTAGGCAGCCAACATTGTTGAGATGCTAGAAGGATTGTTTTTTTTAATATAGTTTTGTTCTCTGTAGGAAATGCTACTCAGTCATTTACTTGACAGGCTCTACATCCGACTATCAAGCTGCCTTGATCGTGTCCCTCTGGATCTAGATTATTTGGAGTTTGTATGTTCACAGGAGCTTGTTGTACTCAGTGCAGTGTCAAGACAACTTCAGATCCCTCTAGCAGTGTCTGATGCCCTTACGGAGTTACATCACCTAGTCTCTGAGCAAAATGACAAGGAAACATGTATAACAGTTTCCCTGGAGAGGGGAAATAGTGGCCGCCCCAGAGTTATAATATCCGAGGAATATGTGGCTGAGCTTCTTAGTATGGGCCTATCTGTGAAGTGCATTGCCAATTTTGTAGGGGTTTCTAGGTGGACGCTGCAGAGACGTATGAGTGATTGGGGATTATCTGTGAGGGGTCTGTACAGTGACCTAACTGATGATGAACTTGACGTTCTGGTATCAGACATTCACTCCAGCAACCCACATGCCGGGTATCGAATGATGTTGGAACTGCTGCAGGCTCGGGGACATCGAGTTCAGTGGCGGAGGGTCCGAGCATCAATGCACAGAGTTGACATTGCAGGGATTGTATCAAGAATGTCAGAGTTGCGGTGTGTGGTACGCAGGACATACTCTGTGCCAGGCCCCAGATCACTGATGCATATCGACACAAACCACAAACTTATCAGGTTGGTTGTGTTTTTCAAACAAATCTATTGCAGGGCTAGTTCTATATAAAAGTAAGGTTATGGATGTTTATACACTTTTTTCACTTTCTCTATTAAGGTACAATATGGTGATATTCGGAGGAATTGATGGCTTCTCCAGGAAGATACTGATAATTATTTGATGCAGGCCTTTTTTTTTTGCAGTATATCTTAACAGTAGCATAACAATTACTTAACCCCTTAACTTCCACCCCCTTTTTCACATAGACATGAAAAGTAGCCTATCTAAACTTAATGGTTGAAATTCAAGCATTCTTTGGAATATAGACATATGGTTGGTCTTGTTTTTAAGAAGATATTTGGCAGATAATTGTAGAAGTGGAATAAATTATGAAAGTGAAAAATAAATAGAAAATATACAATGTAAAAATATAATTTTTATAATAAAATATATATTTTACAAAATATGTTTGACTCTAAAACTGAAAATCAAAGCCAAATATATGAACAAATTTGAGGTTGATATCTCAAAAAAATTGCTTTCAGTGAGATCTTGTTTGGGCGCAGTACCAATTTTTTTCACTAGATGACATCCAAGCTCCATTACTGACCATATAAGGGTGCCTCCATTGCCATATATGGTTTGTGCAATCTGAACCATATATTTCCATAATTTTCATACAAGTTATGAAGTAGACTTCCTATTCAGAAGTAGTATGGGCAGTTTGGAAGTATTTGATTTGAACTTAACGTCTAATAAACGCATAACGTATGTGCGTCATAGCTCACCGCATCACAAATGGAGAATATATATATATATATATTTTTTTTCTTTACATTTAAAACATTTTCAGACATGTATTTCTCCAATTTTTTTTATAAATGTTATCTTTTAAACTCTTCACATGAAAACTAACTGAAGTTTTTTATCAATCTTTCATGATTTCAAAATAAAGGTCTGAACATGCCCTATGAGTATGA
>NC_133362.1:51072896-51165396 GCF_049309525.1 Garra rufa
GTTAGATGTTTAAAGTGTTAAAAGAGAAGTCCTAGGCAAAAGACCTACAAGAGGTAGGCTTTATTTCTGCAAGGGTTGCCTTCATTGTGTAGAGGAAGTGAATCAATGAGACAGAGCGCAAACTTGCCAGATTGTTTCCCTGTGTTGAGGAAGTGTATCAGGGAATGTTAAGTTGTTTAAGTGTATTTGATTTGTTTTGTGTAAGAGCTGAATATGATCTGTGTTTATTGTTAAGTGGGCCTTGAGGATAGCAATAAACGTGAAGCAGATAAAGTAAAGTCCTATGGATACCGCTCTGTAGAGGAGTTAGGAGGTTACAGAGGTTTGTACTGATAGGCAAAAATCCTTCAGAGTACTGCTTTTTTACTGTATGGAAAAGTTCAGTGAAAGAGAGAGTAGAACTGACAGGTCACTCAAGAAGAGTGTAGAGTAGTCTGTGTAAATGTGTGTGTCAATGTCAGTGTCTGTGTCTGTGTGAGTGAGGAGAAAAAACTCCAGAAAAGGGGGGACCAGATGTGCGTGCCCCTCCCGGACAAACACTTGAGTGTGGTCGGATTGCAGAGAGAGAGCCCTGAATAATAGGGACTAATAGATAATAATAAATAAAGAAAATGTTGATTAAAAATTATAAAAGAAATAGACTTTGCAAAGTACTATAGTAAGAGATTCATTAAAATAAGAAGTATTAGTTAATGATTTATCTTGATAGATGAATAAATAAGATTGCACGTGCTTAAGAACATAATATTTTATATCTAATGACGTCTAAAATTTGTATCTTGTTATCCCTGGAAGACAGTATGGAAATTAATCCATTACAGAGTTTCAGAGATTTGGGGTTGAGTTAACTAAAAGATAACTTGTGTAATGCAATGTGGAATAAGAACAAGATTGGGTGGCCAAGTTAATAGAAATTATGATTTAAAGACCATAGACATTTTAAAATAGTAAGGGAACTTGGTGAATAAATATATACTGATATGGAAAAATTCATTCACCATTACAAGATTATTCTGAACAATCTAGGTGAATGTAAAAGAAAAATTAGGATGGGAATCTTTGTTTCACAATATGCATGCCATGCTGTTGTAGAAAGAAGAAGGATCATTTTGTTTATTGTAGTATACTTAGATAATAAAGGTAGCTTTTTTCTGCATTTTGCAAAGAAGAAACTGCTTGCTATTTTCGCAATGAAGAACTTGCTTTACTAAAATAGAATAAGGGAACTGCTGTTTTTAACCAGATGAAAACGACCATTGAAAGATCTGGCTGAAAAGTGAAATTTAGTTAGAGCTGATTGCTCAGACACAACTGAGGTCACAGTTTACTAAGATCCAATTTGATTAATGCAGTCTCTTGAGTGTTAACATTTCAGATGACTTCGGGAACAGTGCCTTGACAAAGGAAAGCAAAGAACTGGAGGCTGTCTAACACTGTGATGAAGAAGCAAAGACAAGGCTGCGGAGAGAAGAAGGGGGAGGGGCTGATGGACTTTCAACCCCCCTCCTAAAAGAGGAACATACACTCCTGCATGGAGAAAGACTGACTTAAAGCAGGAAAAGGTGAACATTTCACTTGAGACTTTTCCTGAGAATGAAAAGAACATACGGAAATGCAAAACTCTGGCAGGATCAAGCAAAAGCCAGACTGAGGAGAAGCAGAGAAACAACGGAGAACATACAATACAACATCAGGCCTTTGACTGCCATCACAGACTGACGACCCAGTGCAACAGCTAAAGAGCTTCAACAGACTGATGATCTACGGAAAAGAACTTTCATCACTTCCCAGTGCTGCACAGGTGCTGCATATCTAATGATCATGATGGAGACTGCTTCAAATTTGGTTAATTAATTTAATAACTTATTATTGATTATTCACTGGTCTCACAGCAGCTCTTTGAATTCTATGTTTTAACTAACATTCTTGATCTGCTTTTCATTAGGTACCAGTCCAGCCTTATGTCTTAAAGAAAAAGAACTTTTGACAGAAAGAGTGGGTGCTTAACTCACCAATCAGATACAAATGGAGCTGGATTTGGCGTAGAGAGGGTTATTTCATTAACCAACTAGGGGAAATGTACAGGTGAATTATCGATACAAATGCTGAGCTTTTATGGAAAAAAGGGGGACAGACAAGATGTCTAATAGGAAAAATAGGGCTGATAAAATAAAAAGTTGGTCACTCCATTTTGTTTAGGGACATTTTGGGGGAGAGATTGAGGAAAAAATCATGAAAATCACAAATGCTGTCAACACTGAGGGAAATGAGATAGAAATGTTGATATCCATGGATCCTAGATTATGCAGAAAGCTTTTATGCTCTTCTCTAAGATGCTCATGAGCAATAACAAAAAGTATATGATGAAAATTTAAAGTAGACAAGTAAATGACATTTGAGAAATTACAGTTGGCTCTTAATTGCACAATGCCTAAAACAATTATTCTGAACCAAATAATCTGTTAGATTTTGATGAGGAAAAAAGAAGAGGTTTACATAGCAGTGTTAAATAAATTTTGTGGGGACAGAAGTTACCCAGTTGCATAATATGATGTTTAGAACCTATGGGAAATACAACCAAAACTACACTTAATAGAGGCTGATAATGAAAAAAGCTTACGTTAGTCTATTCAAAAGCTGAGGCTAAAATCGTTCATTCACAATCAGCTAAGGTTGGACAAAAATAAAAATAAAAATGAAGTTAGCCAAAAAGAGTGTGTGTGAGAAAGGGAGAGAAAAAGTATGAATGATGGTGTGCAAGGGTGTGATATGGAGTGAAAGATAGTGTCTGACGAGACACTGAGGCAAATCAATTATTTTGCCAAAACAGCTGTATGCAAATTTGAAATGTGGGCCCACAGGGCAAGTTATGCCCAGTAAAATAATGACCATAGGAAAAATGTGGTTAAGTTTCCTGGTCAACACCTAGGTTATCGTTGTGGCAAAAAGAAAAACAATGCCACACTTGCGCAGCGTATTGCATTGGAAGGCAAAGCAAGAAAGCTTGCTCTGTCCACCCCACATCTAACTTCCTTTTCAGCAAATCATGAGAGAGCTGATTGTGTGTCAAAATGAAAGATATGTTTTTCTGACTGTTAACAAGAATTAAGTGGGTTAAGTGTTTTCCAGGTTGAAAGGCCTATGCTATTGAGCAAGATAGGTCTAAGAAATTATCCAATGGTAGTAGGACAATGATAGTTGTATAACAAAGTGAAAACTGAATTTGCAAATTGTTGAGAATGAATTGGAAATTAATTAAAACTAGTAACAATGCAATTCATGTAATAAAACCCAGCTCATTTTATTGATAATAATGGATATGAGAGTCCAGGGCCAGGACAGCCCTTAACCCACATGACATTTCCACAGGTCGGACCAAGAAGGACGACAGGCCAGATGAAAAAATTAGCATGTCTGATATCACTAATAAAAATTCTGAAAGTTTCCCTTTACAGGTAACAGCACAATCAAGGCCAGGAAATGGTTGGCTCCACCAATAAGAACCATTGAGGATGCAGTTATGATCTCAAGGGAGAATCTTACATCAGCATCATGGTTGCAGAGTGACACCGGGATCTCCCACCATAAAATGCGCCAGCCAGCTTCAACAACCCTACACAGCATGAAGCGAGGGATCAAGGGCGTGCTAGTAACGACCCTCTCTTGCCAACGAGGGAAAGGCCATCGCAACGGCTCGTAAAGAGTCACCCTGGTGAAGATGTAGGCCAACAAATGGAAAGGAGGAAATGGAAAGAGAATGAAAGTTGAAACAGACAATGAGAAAGAACGCAAAAAGAAAAAGACAAAGACAGAGAATGAAGCAGACATGTAAAATTGTGTCATGAAAGAACTTTTGATATTAAAGGCAGGATCTTTTTACTTCTCCCCTAAAATCAAGTGTGAATGAGTGGGGAGGAGGGTTTTTGGTCCTGCAGCTTTACCAAGTGCTATTCTATAATCTGGTCATTAGTAATGAAGCAATGTGACCTACCTTAGTCACCAGCTAGTGATACCGAATTATGAAGCTACTCTGAGTAAAGACATGCAAAGGTGAGACTTAATAAGTCTCAAAGGGGGAAGGTTGAAAAGGTTGAAGAAAAGGTTGAAGATTTTGAAAAGGTTGAAGATTTTTATGTTATTGGTCAAACTGGAGAAAATCAGACAACATGCTTTGTATGTCGAGAAGCTGCTTGAAGAGAGAGGAAGAAGACGACGAGGGCGACAAATATCAGTAAAGTGATTGACCAGCTGCCCCATGCCAAGGTGGACGTCTGGCTGACAAAGGTAAATGAACATACAGTGGTGTATGGGAGCTGAACACGCAGCGACATCACTGTGTGGGAATAATCTGAGGTCAGTACAGGCCAACGAATGACAGCAAGGAGAAGTTAGCAGGAGTTAGCAGGTGTCACATGGCAGTACCTGACAAGAATTGTACACATTAATTTAAACAGGAAGATGAGGAAAATGAAGGAATCCCTAGAGACAGAACCGAGTCTGCAGATATTAGCAACAAATATGATCGTTCTGATCTTGCTCATTGCTACTCTGATCGAGAAGGCCGAGATGTCCAAGAAGTGAAGGCAGGAGATGAACACTAGCTGGACAACCCAGATCCTGCCCACTCCTATGCCAGCAACATGTGGTGGAGACTGATTAACCACAACAAGGCAAGAAATCATCTGATCAAGACGAAAAGTGAAATCGGCATGAAAGTAATTTCACTGCAAGATCACAGCAAATATTCAAGCTTGGGAAGAGACAACCCTGTTCCGAAAGAACATTAACTATAAAATAGCCTTTAAGTTGATAAGTCGAAGTGACAAGGTATGAACTGATAAGTTTCATGAACACTACGAAGGTAATGATGGAGGCATCAAGGAAGACCTGCAAGAACTAAGACAGCACTGCGAAACCAACTCGTCTTGGACCAGCTCACTGCATCTACGGGGGATGTGTACAATAGTGGAGACTACATGTTGTACATATATTCCAGACAATGATGCAGATGAACACATGATAGACCTAGGCATCCATAACATGACTAAAGCAATAGAAAGTCTGACCACAAGAGAAATGAATACTGATGATAATGTATGGGGATGAAATTGGTTTAAAGGAATTACGGTAGAAAGCTGAACACATTAGATTAATTGCCCTCTCAGCACTAGCTATGTTGCAATGTATGTGGACTTGTTGTAATGTGCATGATCAGAAGAGTTGTGAATTCAACATGAAATCTTCAATAGCTCACCACATGGTAATATCAAATGTCATAAGGTTAGATGTAGTAAAATTGGGAGGTAAATGTTTCATAGAGAGAAGCAGACAGATAAATACCCCTTCAGAGTACTTTGGTTAGTCACTGAGTAGAATCTTAATTAGGAAACAGCACTGTGGGGAAAGTGAGACGTGAAACGTCTCAAAGGGGGAAATATGAAGAAGATTTTTATTAATCGGAATCGAGTATAAACTATGTGATTATAGCCATATATGCATCAAATTATTTCACTATTATAATAATGTGTCTTTCTGGGTGTCTAAGGGCCTGCAGGAGAATGGAATGTGCAGACATTGCAAAAGTCACATATGGTGGACCCCATGATGAAGCTATATGATATGTTTTGACATTAGACAAAATATATGGTGAGGCCCACTAGCCAGGCCATGTCCACTAGAGAGGCCAGGGTAAGGAAGAACTTGTTATGTTAGGGGCCTCTAGCTGGTCCATGGTGGAGAAGAACATCTGTTTATAATAATAATGGTAAATCTGAGGACCCCCCAGTAATTCAGTATGACATGTGTGCGTGAGAAGGCAGGTACAAAAACCCTGCCTCGACAAAGCTAAGTTAGTTCTCTCTAGGACCAGACTGCAGAGCCTGTTCTCTGTGGATGGCTAGGGGCTCGGCTTAATTGTTTCGGCAATAAAGTCTATTCTTTTGGTATCAAAACCCAAGTCTCAAAAATGTTTCTTCAATCGAGGAAGAGGGAAACCACTTCAATTCCAGTCTGGCTTAGACTCAGAGGCAGTGGTTATTTTTTTCTATTACATTTACACTTATACAGTAAAAGGAGGAATTTTAGGAGTGATGTTTTGGAAACAGGGTTGGGGTCAATTCAGGAATGAACTCCATTTCAAAGAAGGAAATGGAATTGGAATGGAATTGGAATTGGAATGGAAATCAACAACAATTACAGGAAACAGAGTTGGAATTGAATTTGAATTACAGGAAGTGGAATTCAATTCAGGGAAATTCCACTGAGTTCTGTTTATTGCTATTTCTGAGCATTTATTTGTGATTGCATTTAGAGACATACATTTGAACTTTATTTATGATGCTTTACAAATACCAAGTAATGTATGAAATAGAGTTGATCAAATGCAAGTAAATAAAAATGAGAACTGTACATTATGAATTAATTATTGAATGACAGTGGTGATACGTTTCTGGATGTACTATACATTCAATATATGATTACCACATAATATATGTCTCAACTCACAAAAAAATGAGTCATGTTCATTCATGTATTTCATTCACTTTTTATTGCATCGAATTATCATCATTTCCTGAAATTTGGCATGTGAAATTATCATACTTGACATACTAAACATACAGTACTTTCTATTTCTTTTATATGTTTGTTGTTTATGTGATTTACAATATTTAATGTACTATAAACTATTAAGCAAATCAAGTCAAATTATTTTATTTAGCAACTCAAGTGGAATTTAGTGGAATTTATTTGATTTCAATTCTGTTTCCCGACATTCCAATTCCAAATCCAATTCCATTCCAGGAAGTGAATTGGAATTTACCATTCATTCTCAATTCAATTCATGAATGGCCCCAACCCTGTTTGGAAACATGTGCCCTAACCCTGAAGATCGCAGAGATTAGATACAGTAATTTTGTGCTTTTTTTAGGCTCCATCCACACGAAGCCGGTGCGTGCCCTATCCGATCTTTTTTTTCCCCTCGTTCTAAAAAAAAGTTCCGTACACACGAAACCACTGAAAACGGTGTAGTATATATGCCAGACCAGTATGGGGTGCTGTAATTCTGCCATAGATATACACTATACACGGAGAAGAAGACTTTGAGCATGCGCATAACCTTGCGCGCTGTATTCGTACTAAGAAGAAGAAGACGAAGATGTGAACAGTATCGCTTGTTGCTCATAACAGTTGCATAGAAGCAATAGATTTTGCTGTAATAAAGCTAGCAGGCTTAGTAGCAACACGAACACAATCATGTAGTCCCCCAATATTGTTGCAGCTGTTACGTGTGACGAAGCCGACACGTGATGTGATGACATCATCGTTTCAGAAAATATACGGATTGGCTGTACACACGAAACCGCGAGGGTGTCGTTTTCAAATTTATCCACTTTGGGACCCGGTTTCAAAAAATAGCGGATTCAGTCTCCTGAAACGCCGGATCCGTGTGGATGACACGCCAATACGATAAAAAATGTATGCGTATACAGCGAAACGCGTCTCCGTGTGGACAGGCCCTTAGACCCCCCCCCCCCCCCCACACACACACACACAAACACACACACACACACACACACACACACACACCACCCTTTTTTTATCTGGGCTTTTTGCTGTTTTTTGTTGTTGTTGTTGCTGTTCAGAATGCTCTTGTGTGTTTCATGGATATTTTGTTTACTGTAAGCAAAACTGTAAAACTTTTTCTGTTCTATCATACCGTGTTTCTATTGTACCTGTACTTATTTACTTTTTACTGGAATGCTTTTGAATGTGAACATTACTGTACATGTGAACAGACAGTTCCCAACCAAGTAATTTAGTGTCAAAATGGTGGATAGCATGTTTTGCATGCAAATACCTGTAAAACTGAAACATAAAAGTCTATGCAGTTTTTGTAATATCAACAATAGCTAGTATTTTCATTTACAGTTTTTTTCAGTCGCTAACAAGCGCTTACCCATACTTCAGATACTTTTTCTAAACTCTTAACACAGACTCCCACCTACAAAACACAATAGGCCAAATGGATAATTTTCTTCTCAAAAATACATTTTGTTAAATATATACTAACTCTTCATTTCAAAACAGAACACATCTTTCTCTGCACACACTAACTTTACCAAAACACTGGAAATTTGACTCAAAATGAAATAATTCTGTCAAAGAATAACACTTGATTTCACTTCACAAGGTACATGCAGTCAATCAAAGTACACCAGGTTTCAAAATACTGGCTATTGTTGACATTACAAAAACTGCATAGACTTTTTATGTTTTAGTTTTTACAGGTATTTGCATGCAAAACATGCAATCCACCGTTTTGACACTAAATTTCTTGGTTGGGAACTGTCTGTCCACATTTACAGTAATGTTCACATTCAAAAGCATTCCAGTAAAAAGCAAATACGTTTCTTTTTCTGTTTATTACAGGAGGTACAGTAGAAACATGGTATGATAGAACAGAAAAAGTTTTACAGTATTGCTTACAGTGAACAAAATATCTATGAAACACACAAGAGCATTCTGAACAAAAAATAAATAAATAAATAAAAATAACAACAGCAGAAAGCCCAGATAAAAAAAAAGGGGGGGGGGGGGGTCTAAAAAAAAAAGCACAAAATTACTGTATCTAATCTCTGCGATGTTGAATTGAGAATGAATGGTAAATTCCAATTCATTTCCTGGAATGGAATTGGATTTGGAATTGGAATGTCAGGAAACAGAATTGAAATCAAATAAATTCCAAAAAATTCCACTTGAGTTGCTAGTTTATAATACATTACAGTTTTTTTCAATCGCTAACAAGCGCTTACCCATACTTCAGATACTTTTTCTAAACTCTTAACACAGACTCGCACCTACAAAACACAATTGGCCAAATGGATAATTTTCTTCTCAAAAATACATTTTGTTAAATATATACTAACTCTTCATTTCAAAACAGAACACATCTTTCTCTGCACACACTAACTTTACCAAAACACTGGAAATTTGACTCAAAATGAAATAATTCTGTCAAAGAATAACACTTGATTTCACTTCACAAGGTACATGCAGTCAATCAAAGTACACCAGGTTTCAAAATACTGGCTATTGTTGACATTACAAAAACTGCATAGACTTTTTATGTTTTAGTTTTTACAGGTATTTGCATGCAAAACATGCAATCCACCGTTTTGACACTAAATTTCTTGGTTGGGAACTGTCTGTCCACATGTACAGTAATGTTCACATTCAAAAGCATTCCAGTAAAAAGCAAATACGTTTCTTTTTCTGTTTATTACAGGAGGTACAGTAGAAACATGGTATGATAGAACAGAAAAAGTTTTACAGTATTGCTTACAGTGAACAAAATATCCATGAAACACACAAGAGCATTCTGAACAAAAAATAAATAAATAAATAAAAATAACAACAGCAGAAAGCCCAGATAAAAAAAAAAGGGGGGGGGGGGGGTCTAAAAAAAAAAAGCACAAAATTACTGTATCTAATCTCTGCGATGTTGAATTGAGAATGAATGGTAAATTCCAATTCATTTCCTGGAATGGAATTGGATTTGGAATTGGAATGTCAGGAAACAGAATTGAAATCAAATAAATTCCAAAAAATTCCACTTGAGTTGCTAGTTTATAATACATTAAATATTGTAAATCAGATAGACAACAAACATATAAAAGAAATACAAAGTACTGTATGTTTAGTTGGTTAAGCATGATCATTTTACATGCCAAATTTCAGGAAATGATAATTCGATGCAATAAAAAGTGAATGAAATACATGAATGAGCATGACTCATTTTTTTGTGTGAGTTCAGACATATATTATGTGGTAATCATATATTGAATGTATAGTACATACAGAAACTTATCACCACTGTCATTCAATTATTACAGTTTTTTTCAATCGCTAACAAGCGCTTACCCATACTTCAGATACTTTTTCTAAACTCTTAACACAGAATGGCACCTACAAAATACAACTGGCCAAATGGATAATTTTCTTCTCAAAAATACATTTTGTTAAATATATACTAACTCTTCATTTCAAAACAGAACACATCTTTCTCTGATCACACTAACTTTACCAAAACACTGGAAATCTCACTCAAAATGAAATTATTCTGTCAAAGAATAACACTTGTTTTCACTTCACAAGGTACATGCAGTCAGTCAAAGTACACCAGGTTTCAAAATACTGGCTATTGTTGACATTACAAAAACTGCATAGACTTTTTATGTTTCAGTTTTACAGGTATTTGCATGCAAAACATGCAATCCACTGTTTTAACACTAAATTTCTTGGTTGGGAACTGTCTTTCCACATGTACAGTAATGTTCACATTCAAAAGCATTCCAGTAAAAAGCAAATAAGTTTGTTTTCAAAAAAAAAAAAAAAAAAACAGCAAAAAGCCCAGAAAAAAAAGGGGGGGGGGGGGTCTAAAAAAGCACAAAATTACTGTGTCTAATCTCTGCGATCTTGAAATTAATTGAATTGAGAATGAATGGTAAATTCCAATTCACTTCCTGGAATGGAATTGGATTTGGAATTGGAATGTCAGGAAACAGAATTGAAATAAAATTCCAAAAAATTCCATTTGAGTTGCTAGTTTATAACACATTACAGTTTTTTTCAGTCGCTAACAAGCGTTTGTCCAAACAGTTGTCACATTTTCAAAACTCTAAACACAATTAGCACAGCATCGGTCTTTTGTGGCCATACCATTCACACATTTCATGTCGTTTTCACCCAATATGCAGTCAGTGAACACATTTCCACAATGCTTACATTTTCTTAACAGACAAGCTCGAAAGGCTCTGACTGTGTAAGAGTCTAGCGACTTGCTAGTCATGCTAAAATAATGCTAAAATCATGCTAGCGACTTGCTAGTCATGCTAAAATAATGATAAAATCATGCTAGCGACTTGCTAGTCATGCTAAAATCATGCTAGCAACTTGCTAGCCATGCTAAAATCAGGCTAGCGACTTGCTAGTCGTACTAAAATCATGCTAGCGACTTGCTAGTCATGCTAAAATCATGCTAGCGACTAGCGACTTGCTAGTCATGCTAAAATCATGCTAGCGACTTGCTAGTCATGCTAAAATAATGCTAAAATCATGCTAGCAACTTGCTTGTCATGCTAAAATCAGTCTAACGACTTGCTAGTCATGTTTAAAATCATGCTAGCGACTTGCTAGTCTTGCTAAAATCATGCTAGCGACTTGCTAGTCTTGCTAAAATCATGCTAACGACTTGCTAGTCATGCTAAAATCAATGCTAGCGACTTGCTAGTTATGCTAAAATCATGCTAGCGATTTGCTAGTCATGCTAAAATCATGCTAGCGAATTGCTATTCATGCTAAAATAATGATAAAATCATGCTAGCGACTTGCTAGTCATGCTAAAATAATGATAAAATCATGCTAGCGACTTGCTAGTCATGCTAAAATAATGATAAAATCATGCTAGCGACTTGCTAGTCATGCTAAAATAATGATAAAATCATGCTAGCGACTTGCTAGTCATGCTAAAATCATGCTAACGACTTGCTAGCCATGCTAAAATCAGGCTAGCGACTTGCTAGTCATGTTTAAAATCATGCTAGCGACTTGCTAGTCTTGCTAAAATCATGCTAGCGACTTTGCTAGTCATGCTAAAATAATGCTAAAATCATGCTAGCGACTTGCTAGTCGTGCTAAAATCATGCTAGCGACTTGCTAGTCGTGCTAAAATCATGCTAGCGACTTGCTAGTCATGCTAAAATCATGCTAGCGACTTGCTAGTCATGCTAAAATAATGCTAAAATCATGCTAGCGACTTGCTAGTCATGCTAAAATAATGATAAAATCATGCTAGTGACTTGCTAGTCATGCTAAAATCATACTAGCGACTTGCTAGTCATGTTTAAAATCATGCTAGCGACTTGCTAGTCATGCTAAAATAATGCTAAAATCATGCTAGCGACTTGCTAGTCATGCTAAAATAATGATAAAATAATGCTAGCGACTTGCTAGTCATGCTAAAATCAGGCTAGCGACTTGCTAGTCATGTTTAAAATCATGCTAGCGACTTGCTAGTCTTGCTAAAATCATGCTAGCGACTTGCTAGTCTTGCTAAAATCATGCTAGCGACTTGCTAGTCATGCTAAAATCATGCTAGTGACTTTGCTAGTCTTGCTAAAATCATGCTAGCGACTTGCTAGTCATGCTAGAATCATGCTAGTGACTTTGCTAGTCATGCTAAAATAATGCTAAAATCATGCTAGCGACTTGCTGGTCATGCTAAAATCATGCTAGCGACTTGCTAGTCATGCTAAAATTAGGCTAGCGACTTGCTAGTAATGTTTAAAATCATGCTAGCGACTTGCTAGTCTTGCTAAAATCATGCTAGCGACTTACTAGTCATGGTAGAATCATGCTAGCGACTTTGCTAGTCATGCTAAAATAATGCTAAAATCATGCTAGCGACTTGTTAGTCGTGCTAAAATCATGCTAGCGACTTGCTAGTCGTGCTAAAATCATGCTAGCGACTTGCTAGTCATGCTAAAATAATGCTAAAATCATGCTAGCGACTTGCTAGTCATGCTAAAATAATGATAAAATCATGCTAGCGACTTGCTAGTCTTGCTAAAATAATGCTAGCAACTTGCTAGTCATGCTAAAATCATGTTAGCGACTTGCTAGTCATGTTAAAATAATGCTAAAATCATGCTAGCGACTTGCTAGTCATGCTAAAATTAGGCTAGCGACTTGCTAGTAATGTTTAAAATCATGCTAGCGACTTGCTAGTCTTGCTAAAATCATGCTAGCGACTTACTAGTCATGGTAGAATCATGCTAGCGACTTTGCTAGTCATGCTAAAATAATGCTAAAATCATGCTAGCGACTTGTTAGTCGTGCTAAAATCATGCTAGCGACTTGCTAGTCGTGCTAAAATCATGCTAGCGACTTGCTAGTCATGCTAAAATAATGCTAAAATCATGCTAGCGACTTGCTAGTCATGCTAAAATAATGATAAAATCATGCTAGCGACTTGCTAGTCATGCTAAAATCATGCTAGCGACTTGCTAGTCATGTTTAAAATCATGCTAGCGACTTGCTAGTCTTGCTAAAATCATGCTAGCGACTTGCTAGTCATGCTAAAATCATGCTAGTGACTTGCTAGTCATGCTAGAATCATGCTAGTGACTTTGCTAGTCATGCTAAAATAATGCTAAAATCATGCTAGCGACTTGCTAGTTATGTTAAAATCATGCTAGCGACTTGCTAGTCATGCTAAAATCATGTTAGCGAATTGCTATTCATGCTAGAATCATGCTAGCGAATTGCTATTCATGCTAAAATCATGCTAGCGACTTGCTAGTCATGTTAAAATAATGCTAAAATCATGCTAGCGACTTGCTAGTCATGTTAAAATAATGATAAAATCATGCTAGCGACTTGCTAGTTATGCTAAAATCATGCTAGCGACTTGCTAGTCATGCTAAAATCATGTTAGCGAATTGCTATTCATGCTAGAATCATGCTAGCGAATTGCTATTCATGCTAAAATCATGCTAGCGACTTGCTAGTCATGCTAAAATCATGCTAGCTACTTGCTAGTCATGCTAAAATAATGATAAAATCATGCTAGCGACTTGCTAGTCGTGCTAAAATCATGCTAGCAACTTGCTAGTCATGCTAAAATCATGCAAGCGACTTGCTAGTCATGCTAAAATAATGCTAAAATCATGCTAGCGACTTGATAGTCGTGCTAAAATAATGCTAGCGACTTGCTAGTCGTGCTAAAATCATGCTAGCGACTTGCTAGTCGTGCTAAAATCATGCTAGCGACTTGCTAGTCATGCTAAAATCAGGCTAGTGACTTGCTAGTCATGTTTAAAATCATGCTAGCGACTTGCTAGTCTTGCTAAAATCATGCTAGCAACTTACTAGTCATGCTAAAATAATGCTAGCGACTTGCTAGTCATGCTAGAATCATGCTAGCGACTTTGCTAGTCATGCTAAAATAATGCTAAAATCATGCTAGCGACTTGCTAGTCGTGCTAAAATCATGCTAGCGACTTGCTAGTCGTGCTTAAATCATGCTAGCGACTTGCTAGTCATGCTAAAATCATGCTAGCGACTTCCTAGTCATGTTAAAATAATGCTGAAATCATGCTAGCGACTTGCTAGTCATGCTAAAATAACGATAAAATCATGCTAGCGACTTGCTAGTCATGCTAAAATCATGCTAGCGACTTGCTAGTCTTGCTAAAATCATGCTAGCGACTTGCTAGTCTTGCTAAAATCATGCTAGCGACTTGCTAGTCATGCTAAAATCATGCTAGCGACTTGCTAGTCATGCTAGAATCATGCTAGTGACTTTGCTAGTCATGCTAAAATAATGCTAAAATCATGCTTGCGACTTGCTAGTCATGCTAAAATCATGCTAGCGACTTGCTAGTCTTGCTAAAATCATGCTAGCGACTTGCTAGTCATGCTAAAATCATGCTAGCGACTTGCTAGTCATGCTAGAATCATGCTAGTGACTTTGCTAGTCATGCTAAAATAATGCTAAAATCATGCTTGCGACTTGCTAGTCATGCTAAAATCATGCTAGCGACTTGCTAGCCATGCTAAAATCAGGCTAGCGACTTGCTAGTCATGTTTAAAATCATGCTAGCGACTTGCTAGTCATGTTAAAATCATGCTAGCGACTTGTTAGTCATGCTAGGATCATGCTAGCGACTTTGCTAGTCATGCAAAAATAATGCTAAAATCATGCTAGCGACTTGCTAGTCGTACTAAAATCATGCTAGCGACTTGCTAGTCGTGCTAAAATCATGCTAGCGACTTGCTAGTCATGCTAAAATCATGGTAGCGACTTGCTAGTCATGCTAAAATAATGCTAAAATCATGCTAGCGACTTGCTAGTCATGCTAAAATCATGGTAGCGACTTGCTAGTCATGCTAAAATAATGCTAAAATCATGCTAGCGACTTGCTAGTCATGCTAAAATAATGCTAAAATCATGGTAGCGACTTGCTAGTCATGCTAAAATAATGCTAAAATCATGCTAGCGACTTGCTAGTCATGCTAAAATAATGCTAAAATCATGCTAGCGACTTGCTAGTCATGTTTAAAATCATGCTAGCGACTTGCTAGTCTCGCTAAAATCATGCTAGCGACTTGCTAGTCGTGCTAAAATCATGCTAGCAACTTGCTAGTCATATTAAAATCATGCTAGCGACTTGCTAGTCATGCTAAAATAATGCTAAAATCATGCTAGCGACTTGCTAGTCATGCTAAAATAATGATAAAATCATGCTAGCGACTTGCTAGTCATGCTAAAATCATGCTAGCAACTTGCTAGCCATGCTAAAATCAGGCTAGCGACTTGCTAGTCGTACTAAAATCATGCTAGCGACTTGCTAGTCGTGCTAAAATCATGCTAGCGACTTGCTAGTCATGCTAAAATCATGCTAGCGACTTGCTAGTCATGCTAAAATAATGCTAAAATCATGCTAGCGACTTGCTTGTCATGCTAAAATCAGTCTAACGACTTGCTAGTCATGTTTAAAATCATGCTAACGACTTGCTAGTCTTGCTAAAATCATGCTAGCGACTTGCTAGTCTTGCTAAAATCATGCTAACGACTTGCTAGTCATGCTAAAATCAATGCTAACGACTTGCTAGTTATGCTAAAATCATGCTAGCGATTTTCTAGTCATGCTAAAATCATGCTAGCGAATTGCTATTCATGCTAAAATAATGATAAAATCATGCTAGCGACTTGCTAGTCATGCTAAAATAATGCTAAAATCATGCTAGCGACTTGCTAGTCATGCTAAAATAATGATAAAATCATGCTAGCGACTTGCTAGTCATGCTAAAATCATGCTAACGACTTGCTAGCCATGCTAAAATCAGGCTAGCGACTTGCTAGTCATGTTTAAAATCATGCTAGCGACTTGCTAGTCATGTTAAAATCATGCTAGCGACTTGCTAGTCATGCTAGAATCATGCTAGCGACTTGTTAGTCATGCTATAATAATGCTAAAATCATGCTAGCGACTTGCTAGTCGTGCTAAAATCATGCTAGCGACTTGCTAGTCATGGTAAAATCATGTTAGCGACTTGCTAGTAATGCTAAAATCATGCTAGCGACTTGTTAGTCATTCTAAAATCATGCTAGCGACTTGGTAGTCATTCTAAAATCATGCTACCGACTTGCTAGTCTTGTTAAAATCATGCTAGCGACTTGCTAATCATGGTAAATCATGCTAGCGACTTGCTAGTCATGCTAAAATCATGCTAGCGACTTGCTAATCATGGTAAATCATGCTAGCGACTTGCTAGTCATGCTAAAATCATGCTAGCGACTTGCTAGTCTTACTAAAATCATGATAGCAACTAGCTAATCATGCTACCACCCTGGGTACCCTAGTAACCTCATATCTATCTATTCACATTCAAACTATATCTTCTAACTATTTATATCTATAAATCTTTCTATTTTCAAACTATTTATATCTATCTAGCCTATCTATCTTCAAACTTTATCAATCAAACTAAAACTATTTCAAACTGAAAACTTTTAAACTTTCTTTACATTTACATTTACATTTACATTTACATTTACATTTATTCATTTAGCCGACGCTTTTATCCAAAGCGACTTACAATTGGGAATACAACAAGTGATTCATCCTAAGGAGGCAGATCAACATAGGAAGTGTTCAAAAATACCATATATCAGGCGTTGTTAGAAGAGTGCAGGCTAGAAGGAGAAGATCAAGAAAGAGAGGAAAAACAGGCTAGAAGGGAGGTTTTTTTTTTTTTTTTTTTTTTTTTTTAATGAGTCAGATAGTGTCGAAAAAGATGGGTTTTCAGCAGTCGTTTGAAAGCTGTTAAGGAGTCTGCATGTATATAACACGTTGTAGATCAAATGAAGCTAGAAGTGAATTGAAGTCAGCAGCATAGGGTTTGTCAAGGTGAATGTTGAGGTCCCCAAAGACTAGAAGTGGGCTGCCATCCTCTGGAAACGAGGACAGCAGCCCATCCAGCTCTTCTAAGAAGATGCCAAGTTGAGTAGGAGGGCGGTAGATTACCACAATGTGGAGTTCGATAGGAGATGTTACAGTGATTGTATGAGATTCAAATGAACTATAATTGCATAGAGGAGAATGGGTTGAGTATTTCCAGTTGTTAGAAATAAGAAGTCCCGTCCCTCCGCCCCTTCCAGTGTGACGAGGGGTGTGAGAGAAGGAAAAGTTATTAGAAAGAGCAGCTGGGGTTGCAGAGTCTCCTGGACGAATCCAGGTCTCAGTCAAGCCTAGAATGCTCAATCCAGATTGCACAGAAAATGCTGAAATGAAGTCAGTTTTGTTGACAGCTGATTGACAGTTCCAGAGTCCAACCGTGAAAGAGAAAGGTTCAGTGGAAGAAGTGTCGATAGGACGCAGGTTAGATATATTGCGTCGGCGTGTGCGTGTGATATTAGTGCGGTGTGAAGAGACCACCGGAATGAGTTGGAAACACATGATAGAGGAGGACAGAAAGAAGAGTGAAATAAAGGAGAGGAGTACTTAAGTGCGTTGTCGGTGTCGTTGCTCGGTTAAAGTCGCGCAGGAAAAGTCGCAGTCTTTACTCTTGTCGGTCTTCACGCGAGGAGGCTGAACGCTTCCGCTGACGCTTCAGCGTCAGCTGTTCTGACGCAGTTAAATAGACAACCAAACAGTGCTTCAATGATAAAAGCTAGGGACGCCTCCTAGGCTCAGTGAGCCGCAAATGTCTCGCCCGCACGCAAAATGGCTCAATCGAAACTCAAAAAGCAACAGCTTCGCACTTGTAATAGCTCCAGAAGGGAACGATATGACAAAAACAAAAGCTTCCCTTGGCCGTACGCTCAGTTATCAATTTTAATGATTGCAATAAAAACTAGAATTTAAAGCAAAAACAATCGCAGGACAAATAACAGAAGAACACTCCTTTTCTAACAGTGAATAGATGTAAATAAAACAAACGAATAACTAAATAGAACAACGGAGTACTTTGAGAAGCAGCTCAAAATTAATATTAACGAATAAGTGAATAGAAACTACAGAGTGCGTTTTAGAAGCAGCTCAAATTTAATATTAACCAATAAGTGAATAGAAACTACAGAGTGCGTTTTAGAAGCAGCTCAAATTTAATATTAACCAATAAGTAAATAGAAACTACAGAGTGCGTTTTAGAAGCAGCTCAAATTTAATATTAACCAATAAGTGAATAGAAACTACAGAGTGCGTTTTAGAAGCAGCTCAAATTTAATATTAACCAATAAGTGAATAGAAACTACAGAGTGCGTTTTAGAAGCAGCTCAAATTTAATATTAACCAATAAGTGAATAGAAACTACAGAGTGCGTTTTAGAAGCAGCTCAAATTTAATATTAACCAATAAGTAAATAGAAACTACAGAGTGCGTTTTAGAAGCAGCTCAAATTTAATATTAACCAATAAGTGAATAGAAACTACAGAGTGCGTTTTAGAAGCAGCTCAAATTTAATATTAACCAATAAGTGAATAGAAACTACAGAGTGCGTTTTAGAAGCAGCTCAATTTTAATATTAACCAATAAGTAAATAGAAACTACAGAGTGCTTAAGAGAACAGCGGCTTAAAATTAATACTTAGGAATAAGTAATTAAACAGAAACGACAAAGTGCTTTTAGCAGCAACTCTAAGTAACGACCTTCTAGCGAAATAGTATTAAAGTAGACACTTACGCGCCGTCGTTCTTTCTCGTCTGAGGACTGAACTCACTTTCCCTTTCTCACTTTCTTTAAACTAAAAGCTTTTAAAACTACTTAAAACTTACTGGCTAGGCTTTCTCAAGCCAACTTAAAGTTTGCTAACAAACTTTTTATCTAGTTATTATTCTTCTTCTTATTTTTCTGGCCGAAAAAATTTTGGACACCTACTCCTCCTAGACCGTTCAAGCTACATACTCCAAACTCATGTCAGATCTTCATACTGTTCAGACTTAGTGTGCTATATCTTTTCAGACTGGTTTGAGTTATGGTTTTCTTAAAAATTAATATTAAAAATCATAAAAAGGTCCCATAGACTTTCATTGACCAAAAGTCCATGTCTGTTTGAACTATGTTTAATGTAAACTGCTAGAAGCCATTGATACTCAATTAAGCTTTAAGCTATCTATCTATCTATCTATCTATCTATCTATCTATCTATCTATCTATCTATCTATCTATCTTCAAACCTTATCTATCTATCTATCTATCTATCTATCTATCTATCTATCTATCTATCTATCTTCAAACCTTATCTATCTATCTATCTATCTATCTATCTATCTATCTATCTATCTATCTATCTATCTATCTATCTATCTTCAAACCTTATCTATCTATCTATCTATCTATCTATCTATCTATCTATCTATCTTCAAACCTTATCTATCTATCTATCTATCTATCTATCTATCTATCTATCTATCTATCTATCTATCTATCTATCTTCAAACCTTATCTATCTATCTATCTATCTATCTATCTATCTATCTATCTATCTATCTATTTATCTATCTATCTATCTATCTTCAAACCTTATCTATCTATCTATCTATCTATCTATCTATCTATCTATCTATCTTCAAACCTTATCTATCTATCTATCTATCTATCTTTCTATCTATCTATCTATCTATCTATCTATCTATCTATCTATCTATCTATCTATCTTCAAACCTTATCTATCTATCTATCTATCTATCTATCTATCTATCTATCTATCTATCTATCTATCTATCTTCAAACCTTATCTATCTATCTATCTATCTATCTATCTATCTATCTATTGTGGCGGGAGTCCCGAGGCACAATCAGCGTCGCCCTGGCAACTCACGCCAAACACCTGGACCTCATCACCACGGACCAATCGTTCACGGACGCCGCCCCTACAAAAGCCGGTTGCTCACCACAGATCACTGAGAAACTATCTCCGATGAGGTTGAAGCTTACCTGCTCTCTGCTCTCATTTTCCCCCTACAGATTCGCCGTGAACGATTGGCCACCGTCACTTCCTGGACACCGCCACCACCGCGAACTCACCTTCAAGCACCTACCCGTTTGCTTGCACCCTCCTGGGGACTCTGCACGACAAGGACTTCACCTCTCACGGAGCACCGACGCACATTCACCTGCCACTTCACCGTTTCACTTAAGTCTGTTCAATAAACTCACCCTCCGGGGCTCAACTAAAAGTCTTGTCTTGTCGTGCTGTTCCCCGCCCGGCCACAAGGTGGTGGAGAATGCGGGCAAGTTTCCGGGCCTGAGAACACCGACGAGCAAGACTTACTGTTTGTTTACACCGCCATCTTGCCCCCATTCACTTCCGGTTCTGTTTTTTTCAGGGCGCGCCGCTCCCCGAGATCATGGAAGAACTGGTCAAACAACTCACCGAGGTTAGCGTCCGCCAGCAGCAATGCTTTGAACTGTTGACGGAGCAACATGGACAGATTCAAGGATATTTGGCAGAACTACGTGCCCCGGCTGCTCACACCGTCCCGCTGCCGGACCCCCGCGCCGCCGCCGCTCGACTACTACCTAAACTGACCGCAGATGATGATATTGAGGCTTACCTCAAAATGTTTGAGTCTGTCGCTCGCACAGAGGGTTGGGCGAGAGGAATTTGGGCGGAGATATTGGCACCGCTGCTTTCTGGTGAGGCCCAACGGGCGTATTTTTCATTGCCAGCAGCAGCACAAAATAACTATAGTGAATTAAAGAGAGAAATTTTAGGGCGTTTGGGGCTTTCAGCCGTTGCGGCTGCACAGCGTTTTCATGACTGGGAGTTTAAAGCACGGTTGCCAATTCGCGCTCAAATAGCCGATCTGATGCGGTTAGCAGAGCATTGGTTACTAGAGAACTCGCCATCTCCGGCCCAGGTAGTCGAAAAAGTAGTAGTCGACCGGGTGCTGAGAGCGCTACCGCGTTCAATGAAGCAGGCGGCCGGTATGAAGGGTCCAAGAACTCTAGCCGAGCTGGTTGACGCCGTGGAGCTGGCGGACGCAGCCTTCCACCGGGAGGCCGGGGAGCGAGCGCCGCCTTTTCCCCGGAGGGTGAACCAGGAGCGACGCACGCCAGAGGCGCACCCCCGCGCAGTATACAGACCGCCCAGTCCCCGCGACGAGCCAATGCCCACCGATCCACCATCACCGACCCCCAAAGCCTGGATGGCCGGCTGCGTGGTGCACCGGGAAACGCCACCAGGAGCCCCCACGACCTCCGTCATGATTCGGGGACGACGGTATCGGGCCCTCCTCGACTCCGGAAGTTCAGTCTCCCTCGCCAGGCCCGGACCCCTAGAACCCCGGCCAGCCCCCAAATCGACGATGCCTATCACGTGTGTCCACGGTGACACCCGCCAGGTACCTACAAGTCTACTTACCTTTCGTAGGGATGGAAAAGCCTGGACCCTGGAAGTCGGAGTCGTAAGCGACCTGCCGGTCCCATTGCTGTTGGGGCGCGACTGGCCGGGGTTGGAGGCTGCCCTCGCCGAAACTGCCCGGTCCCCTCGTCCTCGGCACCACCAGCGTCGGCCGCCGTCGCGGGGATCTCGAGGCCATACCAACCTGTTGACAACCGACAGTGGGAGAGATGGTGAGTCCCCCTCCCGTAATACTAACCTCTTCCATGATGTCTTCCGGCAGGTTACGGGCGGGGGAGACTTTGGCCGCGCCCAGAAGGAGGACGACCGTCTGAAGCACTGTTGGCGACAGGTCCGCATCCTGGAGGGAAAGGAAGTCCTCCCGGCGCCTCACCCTCTCCCATATTTCGTCGTCCAGAACGGTCTGCTATACTGCTTCGCGGAGCGACGGGGGGAGGTCAAACACCTGCTGGTCGTCCCAAAGACCAAGACGGAGCTGGTCCTAGAGTTGGCACATTCACACCCCATGGCTGGTCATCTGGGGGCCCAAAACACGACGCAACGGATTCGGGATCGTTTTCACTGGCCCGGCCTGGAGGCCGAGGTCAGGAGGTTTTGCCAGGCCTGCCCTACGTGCCAACGCACGTCACCCAGAAAACCTCCCCCCAGCCCGCTGATTCCATTGCCCATCATCGGGGTGCCCTTTGAGCGAATCGGGATGGACATCGTGGGGCCGTTGCCGAGGTCTGGCCGGGGGCACGAGCACATCCTCGTTATCGTGGACTACGCCACCCGGTACCCAGAAGCAGTCCCCCTCCGCCAAGCCACCGCCAAAGCCATCGCTCGCGAGCTGTTCCTGCTCTCCAGCCGGGTGGGTCTACCGTCGGAGATACTGACCGACCAGGGAACCCCCTTTATGTCCCGGCTAATGGCTGACCTCTGCCGGCTGCTGAAGGTAAAGCAAGTGAGGACCTCGGTCTACCACCCCCAGACCGACAGGCTCGTCGAGAGGTTCAACCAGACCTTAAAGCAGATGTTGCGACGGGTGGCCGCCGAAGACAAAAAGGACTGGGATCTGCTCTTACCTTATGTGCTGTTCGGCATCCGGGAGGTACCACAGGCCTCCACGGGGTTCACTCCCTTCGAACTCCTCTTCGGCCGGCAACCTCGTGGCCTCCTCGACGTAGCCCGAGAAGCCTGGGAGCAGCAGCCGGCAGTCTACCGGACCGTCGTCGAGCACGTCCGAGACATGCGGGAGAAGATCGACCGGGTCATGCCGTTAGTCCGGGAACACCTGGTGAAATCCCAACAGGCCCAGCAACGTCTCTACAACCGGGCGGCTCAACCGCGGGAGTTCCAACCTGGAGATAGAGTAATGGTCCTGGTCCCCAACGCAGCCTGCAAGTTCTTGGCCCAGTGGCAGGGGCCCTATTTGAGGAGGAGGAGGTCCAGTTAACTACCGGGTGAGACAGCCCGGCCGAAGGAGAGTAAACCAATTATATCACGTTAACCTGTTGAAGAAGTGGATCGGGGACCGGGACCAGCTCGCCGCCCTCGCCTCCCAAGATCCCGCGGTTGTAGATATCAATCCCAACCTGTCAGCCACACAGAAGACGGAGCTGCGGCACCTGGTCGGTCAGTTCCTGGACGTCTTCTCCGACAGCCCCGGCCAGACTAATGTCCTAAGCCACGACATCTGCACCCCTCCGGGCGTCCTCGTCCGGCAACGGCCCTACCGAGTCCCAGAGGCCCGCCGGCAGGCTATAGAGGCGGAAGTCCAAAAGATGCTCAAGCTGGGGGTAATAGAACCATCACGGAGCCCGTGGTCCAGCCCGATTGTCCTGGTCCCGAAGCCCGACGGCACCCTGAGGTTCTGTAACGACTACCGGCGCCTAAACGACATCTCCGACTTTGACAGCTACCCCATGCCCCGGGTGGATGAGCTCCTGGAACGGTTGGGGAGGGCTCGGTACATCACAACACTCGACCTCACCAAAGGCTACTGGCAAGTCCCCCTCTCGGCCAACGCCAAGCCCAAAACGGCCTTCTCGACGCCCTCGGGGCACTGGCAGTACCGGGTTCTCCCCTTTGGCCTGCATGGGGCCCCCGCCACCTTTCAACGACTAATGGATGTAATCCTCCGTCCCCATCAGGCCTATGCCGCGGCGTACCTCGACGACGTGGTCATGCACTCGGAGGCGTGGGAAGACCACCTGGAGCGGCTGCGCAGGGTGCTGTTGGAGCTTCGCCGGGCTGGACTAACCGCCAACCCCCGCAAATGCCACCTAGCCATGAACGAAGGCAGGTACCTCGGCTTCAAAGTGGGAAGAGGACTCATCCGGCCTCAGGAGGACAAGGTCAAAGCCATCATGGATGCCCCTAAGCCATCCACCAAGTCGCAGGTACGTGCCTTCTTGGGGTTGGCGGGTTATTATCGGTGCTTTATCCCCGGCTTTTCCTCTATAGCCGCCCCTCTGACAGACCTGACCAGGAAGGGACAGCCAGAGCGGATCCATTGGTCTGGGGAAACCGAGGAGGCCTTCCGGCGCATCAAGAGGGCCCTGACCACCGAGCCTGTCCTGCGTGCCCCAGACTTTAACTGTCCCTTCCTGCTCCAAACGGATGCCTCCGACACGGGATTGGGGGCCGTGCTCTCCCAGGTCCAGGAGGGAGAGGAGCATCCGATTGTGTACATCAGCCGGAAGCTGTCCAAGGCCGAGCGCAACTACGCCACGGTGGAGAAAGAAGCTCTCGCCATCAAGTGGGCAGTCCTGGAGCTGAGGTACTATTTATTAGGTCGACATTTTACACTGTTTACAGATCATGCACCGCTACAGTGGATGGCCCGGGCCAAAGACACTAACGCCCGGGTCACGAGGTGGTTCCTCTCGCTCCAGGACTTCCACTTCGATGTGCGCCACCGGGCCGGATCCAGCAACTCCAACACTGACGGACTCTCTCGGTCTTGGGCAGCGTATGCAGGTCTGTCAGGGGTCATTCCCCTCCCACCCCCTATCTCCCCTTTTGTTTCTGCCACCAGGACCAGGACGTCGCTTGGGGGGGGGAGTGTGGCGGGAGTCCCGAGGCACAATCAGCGTCGCCCTGGCAACTCACGCCAAACACCTGGACCTCATCACCACGGACCAATCGTTCACGGACGCCGCCCCTACAAAAGCCGGTTGCTCACCACAGATCACTGAGAAACTATCTCCGATGAGGTTGAAGCTTACCTGCTCTCTGCTCTCATTTTCCCCCTACAGATTCGCCGTGAACGATTGGCCACCGTCACTTCCTGGACACCGCCACCACCGCGAACTCACCTTCAAGCACCTACCCGTTTGCTTGCACCCTCCTGGGGACTCTGCACGACAAGGACTTCACCTCTCACGGAGCACCGACGCACATTCACCTGCCACTTCACCGTTTCACTTAAGTCTGTTCAATAAACTCACCCTCCGGGGCTCAACTAAAAGTCTTGTCTTGTCGTGCTGTTCCCCGCCCGGCCACACTATCTATCTATCTATCTATCTTCAAACCTTATCTATCTATCTATCTATCTATCTATCTTAGTCATGCCAGAATCATGCTAGCGACTTGCTAGTCGTGCTAAAATCATGCTAGTGACTTGCTAGTCATGCTAAAATCATGCTAGCGACTTGCTAGTCATGTTAAAAATCATGCTAGCGACTTGCTAGTCTAGCTAAAATCATGCTAGCGACTTGCTAGTCATGCTAAAATAATGCTAGCGCCTTGCTAGTCGTTCTGAAATCATGCTAGCGACTTACTAGTCATGCTAAAATCATGCTAATGACTTGCTAGTCATGCTAGAATCATGCTAAAATCATGCTAGCAACTTGCTAGTCGTGCTAAAATAATGTTAAAATCATGCTAGCGACTTGCTAGTCATGCTAAAATAATGATAAAATCATGCTAGCGACTTGCTAGTCATGCTAAAATAATGATAAAATCATGCTAGCGACTTGCTAGTCATGCTAAAATCATGCTAGCGACTTGCTAGTCATGCTAAAATCATGCTAGCGACTTGCTAGTCATGCTAAAATCAGGCTAGCGACTTGCTAGTCATGTTTAAAATCATGCTAGCGACTTGCTAGTCTTGCTAAAATCATGCTAGCGACTTTGCTAGTCATGCTAAAATAATGCTAAAATCATGCTAGCGACTTGCTAGTCATGCTAAAATAATGATAAAATCATGCTAGCGACTTGCTAGTCATGTTTAAAATCATGCTAGCGACTTGCTAGTCTTGCTAAAATCATGCTAGCGACTTTGCTAGTCATGCTAAAATAATGCTAAAATCATGCTAGCGACTTGCTAGTCATGCTAAAATAATGCTAAAATCATGCTAGCGACTTGCTAGTCATGCTAAAATAATGATAAAATCATGCTAGCGACTTGCTAGTCATGCTAAAATCATGCTAGCGACTTGCTAGTCATGCTAAAATCATGCTAGCGACTTGCTAGTCATGCTAAAATCAGGCTAGCGACTTGCTAGTCATGTTTAAAATCATGCTAGCGACTTGCTAGTCTTGCTAAAATCATGCTAGCGACTTTGCTAGTCATGCTAAAATAATGCTAAAATCATGCTAGCGACTTGCTAGTCGTGCTAAAATCATGCTAGCGACTTGCTAGTCGTGCTAAAATCATGCTAGCGACTTGCTAGTCATGCTAAAATCATGCTAGCGACTTGCTAGTCATGCTAAAATAATGCTAAAATCATGCTAGCGACTTGCTAGTCATGCTAAAATAATGATAAAATCATGCTAGTGACTTGCTAGTCATGCTAAAATCATACTAGCGACTTGCTAGTCATGTTTAAAATCATGCTAGCGACTTGCTAGTCATGCTAAAATAATGCTAAAATCATGCTAGCGACTTGCTAGTCATGCTAAAATCATGCTAGTGACTTGCTAGTCATGCTAGAATCATGCTAGTGACTTTGCTAGTCATGCTAAAATAATGCTAAAATCATGCTAGCGACTTGCTAGTTATGCTAAAATAATGCTAAAATCATGCTAGCGACTTGTTAGTCGTGCTAAAATCATGCTAGCGACTTGCTAGTCGTGCTAAAATCATGCTAGCGACTTGCTAGTCATGCTAAAATAATGCTAAAATCATGCTAGCGACTTGCTAGTCATGCTAAAATAATGATAAAATCATGCTAGCGACTTGCTAGTCTTGTTAAAATAATGCTAGCAACTTGCTAGTCATGCTAAAATCATGTTAGCGACTTGCTAGTCATGTTAAAATAATGCTAAAATCATGCTAGCGACTTGCTAGTCATGCTAAAATAATGATAAAATCATGCTAGCGACTTGCTGGTCATGCTAAAATCATGCTAGCGACTTGCTAGTCATGCTAAAATTAGGCTAGCGACTTGCTAGTAATGTTTAAAATCATGCTAGCGACTTGCTAGTCGTGCTAAAATCATGCTAGCGACTTGCTAGTCGTGCTAAAATCATGCTAGCGACTTGCTAGTCATGCTAAAATAATGATAAAATCATGCTAGCGACTTGCTGGTCATGCTAAAATCATGCTAGCGACTTGCTAGTCATGCTAAAATTAGGCTAGCGACTTGCTAGTAATGTTTAAAATCATGCTAGCGACTTGCTAGTCGTGCTAAAATCATGCTAGCGACTTGCTAGTCGTGCTAAAATCATGCTAGCGACTTGCTAGTCATGCTAAAATAATGCTAAAATCATGCTAGCGACTTGCTAGTCATGGTAAAATAATGATAAAATCATGCTAACGACTTGCTAGTCATGCTAAAATCATGCTAGCGACTTGCTAGTCATGTTTAAAATCATGCTAGCGACTTGCTAGTCTTGCTAAAATCATGCTAGCGACTTGCTAGTCATGCTAAAATCATGCTAGTGACTTGCTAGTCATGCTAGAATCATGCTAGTGACTTTGCTAGTCATGCTAAAATAATGCTAAAATCATGCTAGCGACTTGCTAGTTATGCTAAAATCATGCTAGCGACTTGCTAGTCATGCTAAAATCATGTTAGCGAATTGCTATTCATGCTAGAATCATGCTAGCGAATTGCTATTCATGCTAAAATCATGCTAGTGACTTGCTAGTCATGCTAAAATAATGCTAAAATCATGCTAGCGACTTGCTAGTCATGCTAAAATAATGATAAAATCATGCTAGCGACTTGCTAGTCATGCTAAAATCAGGCTAGCGACTTGCTAGTCATGTTTAAAATCATGCTAGCGACTTGCTAGTCTTGCTAAAATCATGCTAGCGACTTGCTAGTCTTGCTAAAATCATGCTAGCGACTTGCTAGTCATGCTAAAATCATGCTAGCGACTTTGCTAGTCTTGCTAAAATCATGCTAGCGACTTGCTAGTCATGCTAGAATCATGCTAGTGACTTTGTTAGTCATGCTAAAATAATGCTAAAATCATGCTAGCGATTTGCTAGTTATGCTAAAATCATGCTAGCGACTTGCTAGTCTTGCTAAAATAATGCTAGCAACTTGCTAGTCATGCTAAAATCATGTTAGCGACTTGCTAGTCATGTTAAAATAATGCTAAAATCATGCTAGCGACTTACTAGTCATGCTAAAATAATGATAAAATTATGCTAGCGACTTGCTAGTCATGCTAAAATCATGCTAGCGATTTGCTAGTCATGCTAAAATCAGGCTAGCGACTTGCTAGTCATGTTTAAAATCATGCTAGCGACTTGCTAGTCGTGCTAAAATCATGCTAGCGACTTGCTAGTCATGCTAAAATAATGCTAAAATCATGCTAGCGACTTGCTCTTCATGCTAAAATAATGATAAAATCATGCTAGCGACTTGCTAGTCATGCTAAAATCATGCTAGCGACTTGCTAGTCATGTTTAAAATCATGCTAGCGACTTGCTAGTCTTGCTAAAATCATGCTAGCGACTTGCTAGTCATGCTAAAATCATGCTAGTGACTTACTAGTTATGCTAAAATCATGCTAGCGACTTGCTAGTCATGCTAAAATCATGTTAGCGAATTGCTATTCGTGCTAGAATCATGCTAGCGAATTGCTATTCATGCTAAAATCATGCTAGCGACTTGCTAGTCATGCTAAAATAATGCTAAAATCATGCTAACGACTTGCTAGTAATGCTAAAATAATGTTAAAATCATGCTAGCGACTTGCTAGTTGTGCTAAAATTATGCTAGCGACTTGCTAGTCGTGCTAAAAATCATGCTAGCGACTTGCTAGTCATACTAAAATCATGCTAACGACTTGCTAGTCTTGCTAAAACCATGCTAGCGACTTGCTAGTCATGCTAAAATAATGATAGCGACTTGTTAGTCATGCTATAATAATGCTAAAATCATGCTAGCGACTTGCTAGTCATGGTAAAATCATGTTAGCGACTTGCTAGTAATGCTAAAATCATACTAGCGACTTGCTAGTCATGCTAAAATCATGCTAGCGACTTGCTAGTCATTCTAAAATCATGCTAGCGACTTGCTAGTCTTGTTAAAATCATGCTAGCGACTTGCTAGTCATGCTAGAATCATGCTAGCGACTTGCTAGTCCTGCTAGAATCATTCTAACGACTTGCTAGTCATGTTATAATCATGCTAGGGACTTGCTAGTCATGCTAAAATCATGCTAGCGACTTGCTAATCATGGTAAATCATGCTAGCGACTTGCTAGTCATGTTAAAATCATGCTAGCGACTTGCTAGTCTTACTAAAATCATGATAGCAACTAGCTAATCATGCTACCACCCTGGGTACCCTAGTAACCTCATATCTATCTATTCACACTCAAACTATATCTTCTAACTATTTATATCTATAAATCTTTCTATTTTCAAACTATTTATATCTATCTAGCCTATCTATCTTCAAACTTTATCAATCAAACTAAAACTATTTCAAACTGAAAACCTTTAAACTTTCTTTAAACTAAAAGCTTTTAAAACTACTTAACTTATTGGCTAGGCTTTCTCAAGCCAACTTAAAGTTTGCTAACAAACTTTTTATCTAGTTATTCTTCTTCTTCTTCTTCTTATTTTTCTGGCCGAAAAAATTTTGGACTCCTACTCCTCCTAGACCGTTCAAGCTACATACTCCAAACTCGGGTCAGATCTTCATACTGTTCAGACTTAGTGTGCTATATCTTTTCAGACTGGTTTGAGTTATGGTTTTCTTAAAAATTAATATTAAAAATCATAAAAAGGTCCCATAGACTTTCATTGACCAAAAGTCCATGTCTGTTTGAACTATGTTTAATGTAAACTGCTAGAAGCCATTGATACTCAATTAAGCTTTAAACTATCTATCTATCTAACTATCTATCTATCTATCTATCTATCTATCTATCTATCTATCTATCTATCTTCAAACCTTATCTATCTATCTATCTATCTATCTATCTTCAAACCTTATCTATCTATCTATCTATCTATCTATCTTCAAACCTTATCTATCTATCTATCTATCTATCTATCTATCTATCTATCTATCTATCTATCTATCTATCTTCAAACCTTATCTATCTATCTATCTATCTATCTATCTAGTCATGCCAGAATCATGCTAGCGACTTGCTAGTCATGCTAAAATCATGCTAGCGACTTGCTAGTCATGCTAAAATCATGCTAGCGACTTGCTAGTCTTGCTAAAATCATGCTAGCGACTTGCTAGTCGTGCTAAAATAATGTTAAAATCATGCTAGCGACTTGCTAGTCGTGCTAAAATCATGCTAGCGACTTGCTAGTCGTGCTAAAATCATGCTAGCGACTTGCTAGTCGTGCTAAAATCATGCTAGCGACTTGCTAGTCATGCTAAAATCAGGCTAGCGACTTGCTAGTCATGCTAAAATCAGGCTAGCGACTTGCTAGTCTTGCTAAAATCATGCTAGCGACTTGCTAGTCGTGCTAGAATCATGCTAGCGACTTGCTAGTCGTGCTAGAATCATGCTAGCGACTTGCTAGTCGTGCTAAAATAATGGTAAAATCATGCTAGCGACTTGCTAGTCATGCTAAAATCATGCTAGCGACTTGCTAGTCATGCTAAAATAATGCTAAAATCATGCTAGCGACTTGCTAGTTGTGCTAAAATCATGCTAGCGACTTGCTAGTCGTGCTAAAATCATGCTAGCGACTTGTTAGTCATGGTAAAATCATGCTAGTGACTTGCTAGTCATGCTAAAAATCATGTTAGCGACTTGCTAGTCTTGCTTAAATAATGCTAGCGACTTGCTAGTCTTGCTAAAATAATGCTAGTGACTTGCTAGTCATGCTAATATCATGCTAACGACTTGCTAGTCATGCTAGAATAATGCTAGCGACTTTGCTAGTCATGCTGAAATAATGCTAAAATCATGCTAGCGACTTGCTAGTCTTGCTAAAATTATGCTAGCGACTTGTTAGTCATGCTAAAATCATGCTAGCGACTTGCTAGTCATGCTAGTGACTTTGCTAGTCATGCTAAAATAATGTTAAAATCATGCTAGTGACTTGCTAGTCGTGCTAAAATCATGCTAGCGACTTGCTAGTCATGCTAAAATCATGCTAGCGACTTGTTAGTCTTGCTAAAATCATGTTAGCGACTTGCTAGTCATGCTAAAATCATGCTAGCGACTTGCTAGTCATGTTAAAATAATGCTAAAATCATGCTAGCGACTTGCTAGTCATGCTAAAATAATGCTAAAATCATGCTAGTGACTTGCTAGTCTTGCTAAAATCATGTTAACGACTTGCTAGTCTTGCTAAAATCATGTTAGCGACTTGCTAGTCATGCTAAAATAATGCTAAAATCATGCTAGCGACTTGCTAGTTGTGCTAAAATCATGCTAGCGACTTGCTAGTCTTGTTAAAATCATGCTAGCGACTTTGCTAGTCGTGCTAAAATCATGCTAGCGACTTGCTAGTCATGCTAAAATCATGCTAGCGACTTGTTAGTCATGGTAAAATCATGCTAGCGCTTGCTAGTCATGTTAAAAATCATGTTAGCGACTTGCTAATCTTGCTTAAATAATGCTAGCGACTTGCTAGTCTTGCTAAAATAATGCTAGTGACTTGCTAGTCATGCTAATATCATGCTAACAACTTGCTAGTCATGCTAGAATCATGCTAGCGACTTTGCTAGTCATGCTAAAATCATGCTAGCGACTTGCTAGTCATGCTAAAATCATGCTAGCGACTTGCTAGTCGTGCTAAAATCATGCTAGCGACTTGCTAGTCATGCTAGAATAATGCTAGCGACTTGCTAGTCGTGCTAAAATAATGGTAAAATCATGCTAGCGACTTGCTAGTCATGCTAAAATCATGCTAACGACTTGCTAGTCATGCTAAAATAATGCTAAAATCATGCTAGCGACTTGCTAGTCGTGCTAAAATCATGCTAGCGACTTGTTAGTCATGGTAAAATCATGCTAGCGACTTGCTAGTCATGCTAAAAATCATGTTAGCGACTTGCTAGTCTTGCTTAAATAATGCTAGCGACTTGCTAGTCTTGCTAAAATAATGCTAGTGACTTGCTAGTCATGCTAATATCATGCTAACGACTTGCTAGTCATGCTAGAATAATGCTAGCGACTGTGCTAGTCATGCTGAAATAATGCTTAAATCATGCTAGCGACTTGCTAGTCATGCTAAAATCATGCTAGCGACTTGCTAGTCGTGCTAAAATCATGCTAGCGACTTGTTAATGGTGTTAAAATCATGCTAGCGACTTGCTAGTCATGTTAAAAATCATGTTAACAACTTGCTGGTCTTGCTTAAATAATGCTAGCAACCGCATAGCAACACCTTAGCAACCACCCTGGGTACCTTAGCAACCGCATAGCAACACCTTAGCATCTATTCACATTCAAACTATTTATATCTTCTAACTATTTATATCTATAAATCTATCTATCTATTTTCAAACTATTTATATCTATCTAGCCTATCTATCTTCAAACTTTATTAATCAATCTAAAACTGTTTCAAACTGAAAACCTTTAAACTTTCTTTAAACTAAAAGCTTTTAAAACTACTTAAAACTTACTGGCTAGGCTTTCTCAAGCCAACTTAAAGTTTGCTAACAAACTTTTTATCTAGTTGATTCTTGCCGCCTGCCCCTGACCATTTCGCTTTGTATTACGGATTACGCTTTGGATTATCTTTGTTGTTCCTGTTTGCCGGTGTTTGACCCTGCTTGTTTTGACCACGTCTACAATAAAGCTCACATTTGGATCCACCTCCGACTCCCTCCGTTACAAACTGTAAGAGTACAACACATTTTTCCACATCTATCACCCCAAACTAGACTGGACTTGTATATTTGTTAGTAATCTTTGCTTTTCTATCAGATGCTACCAGTCATTGTATTCTGCCATCAGTATAGAGTATTTTGCCATCAGGACTGCATGTGTCAGGTTTATCGTCTGTTTTGTAATGTTCTCCTAGAGTTTTTCCCTTCTGTGTCAGGTTTATCATCTGTTTTGTAATGTTTTCCTAATGTTTTTCCCTTTTATTTATTTGGTTTGTTCCAATGTCTCCCCCTTTAGTTAGTTTATTTGGTTCCTCCCTTCCCTTATTTGTACTTCCCCTTGTTATCTTGTTTAGTTGCCACTCCCCTTTGTCTGAGTATTTATAGTCCTTTGTGCCACACTCCCCTTGTCCGATGTTAAAGTTTTGTTGTGATTGTGTTTGCTCCTGTTGATTTGTTTTTTGCTTCCCTGGATTTATGTTCATTTGTTTTGTTTTCAATAAATTTACCAATCTTTTGATATTCCTTACTTCTGTGTGTTTCTTTCTGGCACCTCATTCCATGCACGGAGGAATTCATCGAGCTTTCCCATCAGGTGGGGTGGCCTGATGCCTCTCTCGGCACCGTGTTTCTGATGGGGCTAAATGATGAGACAATTCATTTGCGATTCTCCCTCATGCATTTTCTCCTTATTTAAACTTTTAAAAAAAAAAAAAAGGTTTTGAAATCGAGGAAGTAAAGAGTGTTGGTGGGTCTCATCGTTCAGTCCCCTCTGAAACACATCATATCGAGCCAGCCTATCTTAAGCCGAGAACCCCCACATACCATACCAATGACTCGAACTGCCTGCCCAGTCCCAAAGCTCCTCAAGCCCGCGGGCCGCCGCACAGCGTTCAGTACAGCAGACTTCAGAATCCCCGCCACACCAGCGTCTGCACCCAAGATGGCTGCCACGCCAGAGTCTGCACCCAAATTGGCCGCCCTTTCAGAGTCAGCTCACAAGATAGCCGCCATGCCTGAGTCCACGGCCAAGATGGCCGCCTCGCCAGAATCCCAGGCCAAGATGGTGGTCTCTCCCGAGTCCCCAGACAAGATAGCCACTGCACCTGCGTCTCCACTGGTCTTGCCCCGCCCTCCAGTGTCCGCGCCTTCTGAGCACCCTCAAGTGACCGCTTCTCCTGAGCGCCATTTTTTTTCCTCCTGAGCGCTGTTTTTTCCCTCTGCCGCTAGAGTGACTGCTCCCACAGGAGCCTTTATCTCTCTTTGCCACTACCGCAGCAGTACTAGCTTCTGCAGAAGCCCATATATGTGACCCTGGACCACAAAACCAGTCTTAAGTCGCTGGGGTATGTTTGTAGCAATAGCCAAAAATACATTGCATGGGTCAAAATTATTGATTTTTCTTTTATGTCAAAAATCATTAGGAATTTAAGTAAAGATCATGTTCCATGAAGATTTTTTGTAAAATTCCTACTGTAAATGTATCAAAATGTAATTTTTGATTAGTAATATGCATTGTTAAGATCCTAATTTGGACAACTTTAAAGGTGATTTTCTCAGGATTTTGATTTTTTTGCACCCTCAGATTCCTGATTTTCAAATAGATGTATCTCGGCCAAATATTGTCCTATCCTAACAAACCATACATCAATAGAAAGCTTATTTACTGAGCTTTCATATTATATATATATACATCTCAGTTTTGTAAAATTTAACTTTATGACTGGTTTTGTGGTCCAGGGTCACATATTTGCTTCCCACTTCTGCAACAGTCTGTAATAGTGACTCTAATGTGTAACTTATAATATTCAAGTTGTTAAGTTGTTAAGTTGTTGATGTTTGAAACATAAATTATAAATTATGTTTGTTTCTACCTTTTATAAAAGTTGTAGGTAGGTGTATTTTCACTGTCAAGCTGACAAAACACCAGTCAGGGAGTTAAAGTAATGTTATGTTGTTAATATTGTTGTCTGAGCAGTTTAGTTAAGATTTTACTCCTCAGACTAGTGCTCTTTAAATCTTTTAGATTGTTGTATCCTCCAAAAACTCCTATACTCATATAGATATAGAGAGACACTGAAAAGTTTAAACAGTAAACCCAAAAACTCCTCCTGCCTGACATACTTGAGTTTTTCCAGTGAGCAGTTTGGATCCTTCAGTTTTTCATAAAGCAGCTCGAATCCTGAATCTCCTGAGAGCTGAAGACACATAATAACATCCTTTCTTTGTCACCATACAGCCAGACAACCTACAAAAACATACAACAGTCCACATTACATTAGTGTTTGTTGTTCCTTTTAATACTAAACTGATTATTCAGTAAAATCCGCCATAGATCCCCAGTTCTAAATCCAAAATCATTTGTGGGATGTACTGAACAAACAAGCTTGATCCATGGAGGCCCCACATCACAACTTACAGGACTAAACCCCTTGTTTAGCGGTCTCCAGGGCGCCCACCCTCCCTCCCCTATGGAAGTTATTAGGTGTTTTTCCCCCTCTGTTTCCAGTACACTTGGTTTAGTCCTTGTTGGTTTAGTCCCCCCCCCCCCCCTTTTGGTTTTGGTTTTGGTATTATTATTATTATACATTTTATTTATAGGCGCCTTTCTTGACACTCAAGGTCACCTTACATCATCATGAACAACAATAACAATATTTAAAAACAATGAGATACAATACAATTAGAAGAAAATGCAGTTGTGATCAAAGGGAGTAAGCTATTCTAGACAAATGAGTTTTGAGTTTGGATTTAAAAAGTGTGAGAGAATCAATATTACGGAGGTCCGGTGGAAGCAAATTCCAGAGCTGAGGAGCAGAGATACTGAAAGCTCTACTAACAAGTAACAAGGCGGACACGGGGAACGGTGAAATGGATAGAAGAAGAAGATCTAAGAGTACGAGCGTGAGTACGTATATGGAGGAGATCAAAGAGATACGAAGGGGCTAGATTATGAATGACTTTAAAAGTAAGGAGAAGTATTTTATAGTTCATACGATAAATGATAGGGAGCCAATGGAGCTGTTGTAAAATAGGAGTGATGAATAGAAGGGGTACGAGTAATAATACTAACAGCTGAGTTTTGGACCAGTTGAAGTTTATGAAGAGTTTTATGTGGAAGGCCAAACAAAAGAGAATTACAATAATCTAAACGGGAGGTGACTAAACTGTGAACAAGAATGGCAGTAGAGTGAGGCGTAAGGAAAGGACACAGACGGTTGATATTACGAAGATGATAATAAGCAGACCGGGTAACATTATTAACATGAGATGTAAAAGAGAGGGTGCTATCTAAGATGACAGCCAGACTCTTAACCTGAGGGGAAGGAGAGATAAAGGAGCTATCAATGGGAATCGAAAAATTATGAAGTTTGTTTAATGTTGATTTTGTACCTATAAGAAGCAATTCTGTTTTATTGGCATTTAATTTAAGGAAGTTTGAAGTGAACCAGGATTTTATGTCAAGAAGACAGTAAGTAAGGGAAGATGGTGGAAGTGTGGAATTAGGTTTGGTTGAAAGATAGAGCTGGGTGTCATCTGCGTAGCAATTGAAATTGATCTGATGTTTACGGAAGATGTATCCAAGGGGAAAAAGGTAAATAATAAACAGTAGGGGCCCCAGAACGGAGCCCTGGGGCACACCTGTAATAACAGGGACAGAATGAGAACTGAATGATTTTAACTAATAAACTGAGTGTGGCCTGAAAGATATGAATGAAACCAGTTAAAAGGTGTGTTAGTAATTCCAATAGAAGAGACTCTGTTCAAAAAGATGGTGTGTGAAATAGTATCAAAGGCCGCACTCAAATCAAGCAGAAGAAAAATGGATAATAAACCAGAGTCAGCCGCTAGGAGAAGGTTATTAGTAATTTCAAGTAGTGCTGTTTCTGTACTATGAAAAGGACGGAAACCAGACTGGAATTGTTTATATAAATTATTGTAGGAAAGATGAGTATGAAGTTGAGCAGCAACTATTTTTTCCAGGATTTTGGAGATGAATGGAAGATTTGAGATAGGACGGAAATTATTGTAATCGTTGGGATCTGAACCAGGTTTCTTAAGAATGGGAGTTACAGAAGCTGTTTTAAGAGAAGAAGGAACAATTCCAGTGGTAAGTGAAGAGTGAATAATGTTATTAATGAGAGGGGACAGAAAAGAAACAGTGGCTTTCACAAGCACAGTTGGAAGGGGGTCTAATCTGCAGGTTGAAGATTTGGATTTTTGAATGAGATCATTAATTTCATTTACTGAGGGTAAGGTAAATTCTGAGAGTAGACAAGTAGGAGCAAATGAAACTGGGACAGGTGAGTTCGGACCAGAAGTAGACATAAGGTGCTTGTGGATGTGTTCAATTTTTAAAGAAAAAAATGATAATATAGAGTTACAAAAATCAGAGGAATACAAGTGAGGAAGAAGTGGATTCCGAGGTTTTATGAAGTTTGTAATGAGAGAAAAAAGGGCTTTTGAATTTCCTTCACTTGAACTGATTAAACCAGAATAATAGGTGGTTTTAGCTTTAGAAATCGAATATTTGTAAAAAAGAATGTGATTTAAATACATATCCTTGTGCACATTTGTTTTCCTGTAAAGTCTTTCAAGTTGTCTTCCTTTTGTTTTTAATTTTGGTGTGGGAGTAAACCAAGGTTCAGAAAGAGTAAATGAAACAGTCCTGGTTTTGAGTGGAGCAAGATTATTAAAGAGGTTATGAAGGTTGTAGTTGTAGTGAGAGAGCAGTTCATCCGGAGTAGAGAAACTGTCGATACTGGGAAAACTAGCGATGCTAGAGGATAAAATGTCATGAAAATGTCATGAAATATTAAGTTAATATCCTTAATATTTCGGAATGTTATAGTACGTGGGAGATTAGATTTGGAGAGTGAGAGATTAACAGTGAACGAAAGCAACATGTGATCGGAAAAAGGAAAAGAATCTGCTTTACAGTTAACAGGTGTAACACCTGAACAGCAGATTAAATCTAAAATATGTCCTTTATTATGTGTAGGAAAGTTTATGCATTGCTGAAGTCCAAAACTATCCAGACAGGATGTAAAGTCTTTGGTGAGAGTGTTGTCAACATTATCCATATGTATATTAAAATCCCCCAGGAGTAATATATTTGATGAAAGTGTGGATAGGTGAGTCAGAAAGGCAGCAAAGTCATCAATAAAATCCTTGTTAGGCTTTGGAGGGCGGTACAAAGTAGCAACAATGGTGGGAATAGGTCCAGAAAGCTGACAGACAGTAGCCTCAAATGAGTGACAGACAGGAACATTGACAGGCGCTATCCTCCACTTCTCACAATAAATTATCGCGAGACCTCCCCCACGGCCAGAGTCACGTGATTGAGAGATGTAAACAAATCCTGGAGGAAAAGCATCATTGAGTGAAATAAAGTCATTTGGCTGCTGCCACATTTCTGTTAAACACAAAAAGTCAAACTTACGGTCAACGAGGAGATCCTTCACAAGATGATCCTTGCCCGTAAGTGAGCGGCCAACACACTATGATCAGCGCAGCGACCGGTATTCCTCAATGGACGTCGAGTAGTGGACCAGAAGGACTTCATGGAGTTGGATATATCATACTGAAAGTTCCGACGAGAGCCACGGTGAATGTATTTCCGACGAGGCAGATATAAAATATCCGGGTGTGAAAGCAGAGCTGGTGGTGGTGGATCATCATGTAGATATAAACGGAACCTCAGAAGCTCAGCTGTATAATACTGGAACAGTGCAGTCGATGAATGAAAAACCAAGGACAGGACAGTCCAGGTGAGCACAAGCCACACATAGTTAATCCACATAGTTAAAGGAAAACCGGAGAGCAGTGGCAACAAAGACACGCCAGTGTTCACTCGACCGGAACTAGTACTCATATCTAAGTTGGTTCAGTCTTGCCCATATTTGTATTTCCCCCTTGTTATCTCGTTTGTAGCCACGCCCTGTCTTGGTGTATTAACAGTCTTCAGTCTCTCACCCCCATTGTCCGGTGTTAACGTCTCATGGTGTTTGTCTGCTCCTCGGGTTTTATTTTCAAGTTTCGACGTGTTTGTCTATCCCTGCCTTTTGTTTTGCATTGTTATTAATAAATCAGTGTTTTGTTTATACTTCTCTTTTCCTTGTGTTTCCCTGGATCCTCGTCTCTCCCGCACGTGTGACAATATGCTGGTCACTTTAGGCTCACAGCCACATTAGCTAGTGTTTATTGTGCCATATCTTTGCCAAAACTGGTCCAGACAAGTTTGAATGTACCTGGACCACATTTTCTAGAACATATGTGGACCACATTTGGTTTACACCCTGATTACTGTATGAATAGCATTTAGTTAATTATTTTATGGAAAACCAGTTACCTCAGTATCTCCATCAGACAGTTTGGACTCTTTAGTCCTTCAGAAAGAAGCATCACTCCAGAATCCTGAAGGTCATTGTTACTCAGGTCCAGTTCTCTCAGGAAAGAGTTTGAGAATTTCAAAACTGATGACAAACTCTCACAAGACTGAGCAGTGAGATTACATAGGGAAAATCTGAACAAGAAGAACATAGTGATTGCATACAGAATTCATCTTAGCAGTGTATATTATTTAATTTAATTGTTATTATTATTATTATTAGAAATAAATAAATAGTCAAGTATTTCAAACTCAAACCTTAACATCTCCAGCCTAGAGTTTAGACTCTTCAGTCCATCAGAAAGAAGCATCACTCCAGAGTCCTGCAGGTCATTGTTACTCAGGTCCAGTTCTCTCAGAACAGAGTTTGAGGTTTTAAAAACTGATGACAAACTCCCACAAGACTGAGCAGTGAGTTTACATATGGAAAATCTGAACAAAATGAACACAGTAATTGCATGCATAATCAATCTTAGCAGTGTATTAATTTATTTTTTTTAGAAATTAATACATAATCAAGTATTTCAAACTTAAACCTCAACATCTCCAGCTTAGAGTTTGGACTCGTTAGTCCTTCAGAAAGAAGCATCACTCCAGAATCCTGCAAGTCATTGTTACTCAGATCCAGTTCTCTCAGGACAGAGTTTGAGGACTGTAGAGCTGAAGACAAACTCTCACAGGACTGAGCAGTGAGAAGACACCCACACAGCCTGTGAAGAGAACAAAACAAACAGCCATATTAATGTGAATTTATCAGTTAGGTTATATAGTTTATAATTTGGAGTTAATGTTTGTACTGAATTACACTTTGTAATAAAATACTATAACAAGCACTTAAATAATTTCAAAACTATTACAGTTCATTAGTAGCTTATAAATTGTTAATACATTAAAAGACTATATACAAATAGTGAGTTCATCATTGATGGAACTGTAATTAACATGTTTAATTACTTATATGTAAAGAGTTAGCTAATGCTTTGTTGACAATTTATTAACCACAGATTGTTCTCACTTTAGATTAGGTCACAGAAAATCTGAAAATGTCCTACATTAAGTGCTTTAAACCAGCCTTTATTGGACATTAATTGTATTATATTAATATTGAGTGTTCCTTAAAATGTTTACAAATACATTAAGCAGACATACACACATTGAGATTTTACGTTTTATAGGGACATTCTATTGAAAGGTTTTTTTTATACTGTATAAACTGTGTATCCTGTCCTCTTCAAACCTAGATGTAATCCTACCCCTAATCCTAACTGATGTATTTTAACAACATGATGTAATAAGTATTTGTATGCACTTCATTTTGACAGCATTATGCTATTTTTTTTAATGTTTAATTTTGGGCATAGGTTTAATGCATTTGTACATTTAAAAAAAACCTGAATACTAATGCAATTAATGACCAATAAAGGTTGGTTTTAAAGAGGTCATTTTCCCTCCCAACCAGTTGTCGATCGTACAACCCAATCAAGACACCTACATGATGCCAGCTAGTCTACTAGTCTTCCTGAGTTTTGACCCGGCCTGCCTGATTAACATTAATCCACGTCAGAAGCACAGGAAGACAGTAATTCACAGGACACTAAAACAGTGATTACGTGACTTACACAATCAGAGCAGTGTTGTTTTTGACAACCATCTTAGATTTAGTCTTAGTCTTATTCTTTTGGACTAAAAAGGCTTATTAGTTTTAGTCAAATTTTAGTCACTTCTATATGTGATAGTTTTAGTCCAATTTAAGTCGACGAAAAGTCAAAAAGGTTTTAGTCTAGTTTTAGTCGACGAAAAGTCATAAAGGTTTTAGTCTAGTTTTAGTCAAAAAAAGGGGAAAAAGTAGTCTTTTAACCAATTAATGTAGGTCAGTAAGTATTTTGCTGTTGGGTAGTGTCACTTATAAGTTCTGAAAATAGCAGATCTATAGTTCAACACAATGTGAGCTTCCGGATCGACTATTTTCACCAATAATTACAATAATGAAGGAATGTTTTAAAACATAAAAGACAAACAAGGATGAAATGCTAAAACGGCTGGCCATACCAGTATGGCAAAGAGTATTTAATGCTAAAACGGCTTGCCATAGCGGCAGATACTTTTTAGGTTTTAATTGGCATGCACAATAAGCAGAAATGTCATGCATTTTAAACGTCTGACGGACCACCCACTAATATTTTCGTCTATTCTCATCTCGTCAACGAAAACTCACACACGTCTCGTCATGTTTTAGTCATCAACGAGCCATTTTTATCTCGTCATCGTCTCGTTATCGTCATGAAAAAAAGTGGCATCAACTAAATGATTTCGTCATCGTCATCGTTGACGAAAACAACACTGAATCAGAGAGGAGAAACTTTTCTTAGTCTGAGAGCACCCAAGAAACAGACGTCCAGTTTTCTCCTGACATAAATTTCAACTGAATACACAAATTGGACAGATTTACACAGACACTTTCCGATCCTGCAGGGCACAGGGTCCGTCCAGCATGACTCTTGTGACCCTTCAGACATCTCGTTCCCCCTCCTCTGACATTCAGAATGCATCCCCTCTCTCAACAGAGAGCACACAGCAGAGATAATCTTTAAGAGACAATCAACATATTAGCATTGCTATTAGAGCAACAGTATCATATGTTTTCATGTCTTTTACTGTATATACTTGATGTGTTTTATTTAATCATTGGAGATTTAATCTATGCATTATAAGCCTTTAGAGAGGGAAGTGACCAAATGTAGGATCTCGGTCGAACAGAGCACCAAACAAACTGCAGAAATTACCACATTCCAGAGAATCGAGAAGATTCTCTTTCCCAGCCATAAAATTGATCCATGACCATCACATGACGATCATCAGACGCCAATTTGTCTGGACTGCTTCTGTCGAGATCTGCGCCTTATGCCTCAGGGAAATCATACTGCTAAAACTTAACGCAATTACCAGGAGAGAAGAAACTCCCCCTCCACCTAAGAAACAAACATCCAGTCTTCTACTGACATAAATTTCAACTAAAATCACAAATAGGGACAGATTTAATAACAATTTTTTTCGATACTACCGTGGTCGCATGACTCGATAAAACGATAGGTCTTCTGTGAAAAGTTTGCTCAGGCAAATGGAGCGAACGGGAGGTAGCGGGAACTACAATTCCCATCAGCCCAGGCGTGGCCATCATCCTTTGCGGTCTGTTGTGATTCTGAATGGAGGGAAGAGCGGAGTTTTGAAAAGACGGAGCATCGTTGTTTTAACTCGCTCCAAGACTGCTCCACCACCGCTCTATCATGAGAACAATTCACGCCAACTGTCCGTAATATAACTGCATATTAAGCAGGAATTCACATGCTAAACATATTTCGCTTGATAGAGATGGATCACTCAAATCAGAAATAATGTGAAGACTATCATGACGGCAATGGACATCATATGAGCGGTAAATTATAGTTCACAAGTTTGTTCTTTCTAGATACTTAATATTTTCAAGTGAAAGCATCATTTAAACAGGTACGGCACTTATTCACACGCAATCACTCTGTTAATGCATTAAAACAAATGTAATGGTATCCGATTTCGAATGAGCAGAAATCTGTAAGAAATGCAGCGATCCATAAGTAAAATAACTGACGAAAATGTATTTTTATTTTCATTACAAACTTTGCACTGTACAAAGCAGCAATTATATTATTTAATGCTGATGTTATTAGCTTGGTATGTGGTAGGAACAAAGTTTGCACACTAGTGTTCCAAACTCTCCTGTTATTTTATTTTTGTATTTTTGTATTTTAATATAAGTTATGAACAGGACCGTTATATTTCAAACATTATTTCTGATTTTTTTTGGTGATTATTAAATGCACAGAGCGCAGAGGGGAAATTTTTGCCGCTCCACTCCGCTCACATACTCTGGTCCCAAGTGAGAGGGTTTTTTTCTGTTGCAGGGGACATTGTAAATGCCCAGAGATCCCAGCTTTTACCAGATAATGTTAATATGCTAGATTTCCTTTAAAAAAAACTGTCTCAGTGTGTGTGTGAGTGAGTGAGTGAATGAGGTGAGTGTTCTCAAATACTCATTCAGCACATGGGCCTGCTATTTTTATTTTTTCTGAGTTTTCAAGAATACTAAATTGAAACTTTTTTTTTTTTTTTTTTTTACATGGTTTAATAATTTTTTGTTATTAAAATTGAAGTTCCTGATTCAAAGTGATAGATTGCTAATTTGTATGCCATTGATATGTTCAATGTACATGTAAACTGTTTAATAAGCACTTCTGGCACTTTTTTCGAGTCTCTTCATTAGTTTTGTTTTTTCTGTAAATGATTCAATAAATACCGTACCGTGACATTCATATCGAGGTATTACCGTATCGTGAAGTTTTGATACCGTTACATCCCTAATTAGCATGCAAGCAATATACCCTTGTTTGATACGGGATGAATAGTCTTGACAAATGCTACACAAATTGGTAGTGTGTACAGGCACAAACACAAGTAAACAAAATCTCATCTTCTTGCTGAACCTGGTACTAGATCGTTAAGTTAAATCTCTGCTTTTGTGGTTTTCTAAGGTTGCTATTTAACCCTTTAGGCGCCAGGTTTTTTTTTTTGAAAAATGCTGGATTTTGACATCAAGATTTCAAAAGCTTGTGGCTTGAAAGGGCTTAAAGATAGAGATCTACTGTAAATTAGAAAAATGTTGGGCATCACCAAAAGTTGATGTGGGGTGTAAATATTCTCATCTAATTTGCATATTATGACGTCATCATGGGGGCGGCATTATTGAAATTCATAATATTCAGGAAATAGTAGATATTGAATTGATGTTTTTTTAGTTTTTTGTCTTTTTATCCACATTACAAATGATCAGAAAAGAGAAAACCAACAATAAAACAGGAAAAAATACTCAATTATTACTATATTACTATACTATATAGTAAAATGCACGTGAACAGTAGCCTAATGTTTGATTAGTTCATCAGTAATACTCAGGAAATAATAGATATTGAATGGATGTTTGAACTTATTTGCACATTTTTTGTCTTTTATCCTCATTCCAAATTATCAGAAAAGAGGATACCAACAATATAACAGGAAAAAGTACTAAATTATTACTATTCTGTATAGTAAAATGCATGTGAACAGTAGCCAACTGTTTGATCAGTTCATAATAATATTCAGGAAATAATAAATATTGAATGGATGTTTGAAGTTATTTGCTAATTTTTTTGTCTTTTATCCTTATTTCAAATAATCAGAAAGAGGAAACCAACAATAAAACAGGAAAAAGTACTAAATTATTACTATATTACTATTTGATGTAGTAATAAAATGCATGTGAACAGTTGTTATGCACACAGACACACGGGACCGGTAAGTACAATTCAAGATGTTTATTAGATTGCAGCAGAGCAGAAACAGTGAGGATAAAGGCTGATCCAGAGAGGTGAGTAACGGATGCACGGTGTAGAGTGATTTGCAGTACAGCAGATGATTAAACCGTTCTTTCTTTTGCAGGAGATGGATCTGGACGAGACGAGGATGGACACACACCGCAGACTGGACTGGAGACACAGGGAGCACAAGACTAGAACACAAGAGAGACAGGTAAGAGCTTTCAGGTAAGTATGGATTGTGGCTTCGAAGGCGAGAGACACAATGAGTCCGTGTAGAGTTAACGTGCCCGGACGATGACTGAAGTGCGGTGTGTGCATAAATAGGTTGACAGGTGATTAGGTGCAGGTGATACTCATCAGAACTCGGGTGATTGTGATCGCCGGGTGTGACTGGTGTTAGAGCCTGGCCAATCCGTGACAACAGTAGCCTGTTTGATCATTTCACAAGTAATATTCAGGAAATAAAAGATAATAAATGGATGTTTGAACTTATTTGCATGTTTTTATTTTTTTTATCCTCATTCCAAATGATCAAAAAAGAGAACACTAACAATAAAACAAAAATATTACATATTACACTACTATATAGTAGTAAAATGATCAAATGGATGAGAATAGAGGAAACCAACAATAAAACAGAAGAAATTACTAAATTATTAGAATATTATTATACCCCTGTGTACACTATGACCACATTCACCCCTGCCACCCCCATTCCTTTTGGGCAAAGGGACGAAATGATCGCTGGTTATGCTTTGTAAACACTTTCTCGTCTTGCGAGGCGGCACCACTGCGAGGCAAAGATGTACCGGGAGATGCGCGTCTATTAGACGGCCGATCGTCACTTCCAAAAGGCAAACATTCCCCTTCAGAGTGAGAATCGGCAAATAACATTTGCAACATTTGTTTGTGCTTTATTTGTTTGTGCTTCATGAACAATCTCGTCTTACACAGCAGCACAACTGCTCCGCAAAGATGTACCGCGAGATGCGCATCTATTAGACGGCCGATCGTCATTTCCAAAAGACAAATATTCCCCTTTAGAGTCACAATCAGCAAATAACATTTGCAACCCATCTTCACGGTACAACTTTTTATCAGCCGTTTGGTGCTTTTCTCCTCACAAATCTGACAATTTACTCTACGCTATGAACTGTACTGCTTCCGCATCAATGAAGATCGCTCACATTCTCTATGATTTCTTCCAATACTTTGAACAGGAACAAGACGTAATTTTGGTCTAGAATCGAAGTACTACATGTCTGCCATCTAGTGGTTAGGAATACAAATGAGAAATTACACCGTATTAGGAACTACAGTCTATTTCAATGGGTATGACGTCTTGTCGCAATTCTGCGACTTTGGCGCTTAGAGGGTTAAGAGCTAGTAGCAATTACTAGAACATTTGGGGTTCTATTTAATTCAGTAATTCTCTCAGCCCTGGAACTGTATGAGTGTATGTGTGAAATGTGTGTGTGTCTTTGTATATTAGTTTTGTGTATTAGAGTAGTTCAATAAATCATTGTTTCATTAAAAGAAGTGTCTTGAATTTTATGTTCACAAAAGTTTTATCTGTGCTCAGATCCAAGCTACCTGGCTTTAAATTTCCTAGCATAATATTTTTGTTTATTTATGATTTTGGCCATGAGCATAATATAAACCTCAGAGTCGATAAAGTATACTGATCTAACCACTTCGCAGGACAAATGGTTAAGAAGCTTAGTCTATTAATTCAGAATCAATTTAATCAAGTTCAGAATCTTTGGATTTGATTCTTTATTGGAATCAATTAAATTTGATCTAATTCCTAGAGAAATTATTTCGTCCTCATAACTTGAACATTGCATTATAAAATTCCAGGTTATCCAGGATGGTTGAAACTCTTGACTGTTTTCTCATCAGGTTTTTTGAGTTCCTAGAGTTCTTGGAGAAAATGCCACTGATACAATAATACTACAATATAGACAGGCAAAAATTCTATAATTTATAATAGGTATAGTTATAAAACACCTATTTATCCACATATTTGAACAGTGATTCAGTTAAAGTGAATGTCAAACCTCAGTATGTTGAGTCGACAATATGGACTCTTCAATCCATCATAAATCAGCTTCACTCCTGAGTCCTCCAGGTAATTGTTACTCAGGTCCAGCTCTGTCAGATGGGAGTTTGTTGATTGTAGAGCAGAAGACACAGTTTCACAGTGTCTTTCATAAAGATCACAGCTGTCAAATCTGCCAGAACAGAATGTTTTTAGTCAACTTAATTTCTGATGTTCAGTTTTTCTGCAAAAACATATTGTTCTATTCATAGTCTGGGTAGATGTAGAACAAAACATTTAATTGAAAAGCAGTCAGTGAAATTACTAACAGTGCTTTTCTGCAGCATCTCACAGCTGGGATGAGTCTCCCGCAGTTAAAAGATGACGTGAACATCTTTGGGTTGAACTCATCCAGCACCTTCTCTGACATCAGCAGTACATAGGACAGCACTGTGCACATTGAAAATGAGAGGTCTCTTACTTGATGTTCATCTGAACTGAGGTAATTCTGTATTTCCTCATATAATGAATGATCTTTTAGCTCAAGTAAGCAGTAGAATAGGTTGACTGAAGCTTCATCTGATATATCTGAGATATCTGAGTCATCTTCATCTGAGTACTCGCTTTGTACTTGTTTAATGTATTTAGTTGTTTGTCTGATGCTCTCTGTGGTGTCTTCAGTGTGTTTGATTAAGCCTTTGAGCAGATTTTGACTGGATTCCAATGATATTCCCATGAGAAACCGCAGGAACAGGTCCAGATGTCCTCTCTTACTCTGTATTGCTTTATCAATGGCTCTTTTTGTTAAATCATGAAATTTTACTTTTCTAAAAAAGAATTTAAGCTTTTGTGTGGCTGTAGTTTGTGAATCTTCAAAGAAAAACAGAAGATCTCGCTTGTTTTTGTTCAGGTAGCAGAGGAACACATGCACTGCAGCGAGGAACTCTTGAACACTCAGATGCACAAAGCAGAAGACCTTTGTCTTATAAAGTCCAACTTCCTTCTTAAAGATCTCAGCAATCATTCCTGTGAACTCAGTGTCTTTACTCACATCGATACCACATTCTTTCAGATCATCCTCGTAGAACACAATGTTTTCCTTCTTCAGTTGTTCAAATGCTAGCTTGGCTAACTTCAGAATCCTCTTTCTATTTAATTGTAAGTGCTTTGTACATTCACTTTCTTCTTGTTCATCATACTTCTGACTCTTTGTGTACATCTGTATCCGCAGGAAGTGAATGTACATTTCAGTGAGTGTTGTGCTAATGGTCTCTGCATTGTTCTCAATGAGAATATCCTGAAGTACTGTGGCCGTGATCCAGCAGAACACAGGAATATGGCACATGATATAGAGACTACGAAATGTCTTAATGTGAGAGATGATTCTGGAGGCCTGAACCTCATCTGTGATTTTTTTTCTGAAGTACTGCTCCTTCTGTTGGTCTGTGAATCCTCGCACTTCTGTGAACAAACCCACAAACCGAGAAGGAATCTGATTGGCTGCTGCTGGTCGTGATGTCACCCAGACGAGAGATGATGGAAGCAGATTTCCTCTGACCAGATTTGTAAACAGCACATCTACGGATGCTCTTTCCACAACTGTGTCCAATGTTTTCCTTTTAAAGTTCAATGGCAGTCGACTCTCATCAAGTCCATCAAATATAAATGCTAGCTTACATTTCTTATATAACTCTAATTTTTCCATGTCCTTCAATTCAGGATAAAATTTCAGCAGAAGCTCATGGAGACTGACCTCTCTATCTTTTATCACATTGATCTCTCTAAATGGAAGCAGGAACACACAGTCTATATCCTGATTGGATTCTCCTTCTGCCCAATCCATAATGAACTTGTGTACACAGACAGTTTTTCCAATGCCAGCGACTCCCTTGGTCAGCACAATCTTCTCCTCATTGTTTTTCCTCAGTTCAGTGAAAATATTATTGCATTTGATTGGCTTGTCATGTATTTTTTTGTTCTTGAAAACATCATCAATCTTCAGAATCTCATGTTCGTGATTGACACTTTTCATATCTCCCTCTGTGATGAACAGTTCTGTGTAAACAACTTTGAGATCTGTGTCATTTTCTTGGTTGCCCTCAAAAATATATTTTGCCTTTCTCTTTATGTTGTTTTTGTGAGTTTTTAAGAAGTTTTGAAGCTCTATAATTAAAAACAAATAAATAAGAGACAAAAAAGCATTATACAAATTTGACACATATCAGCATGTCAGCATGATTATCATTATTAGTTACTGATTCAGACAGATTTCATGCTGCTGAAAACAGCAGTCCATTATTAACAGCTTGGATTTCAATTTTACAATTTCTGAATGTTTATGTTCTTTCCAGATCACTTATTGTATTGATCGTGATCTTTGGGCCATGCAGACCAATGTTACTAGGGGTAATGAATAGTTTCCACATCATTTAGCACATTAAACAGGATGTAAGGCTGTATTTACAACATGTTTTAACCTGCTTAAATTAACCTTTCTGTGTCAATCAATTTGGTGACAATGCCACCTACTGGTTAACTTTAATACACAGTTGTAGGATGTTTAATTAAGGCTTTTAGACTATTGCAAACTGGGTATCACTGGGGACACACTTTTCTATTCTATACATCTGAACAAAATCAGCTGCTAATGTGACTGGCCCTGTAATTGCTCCTTGCAGTTATATTTTCTCATTTCCATCTAGAGACAGTGATTGATATTTACTCCAAATCTGTTGTGAATCACCTCCAACAGGGACAGATGTCTTCTTATTGCCCTCAGGCTGAGCTGTGACAGAGAGAAAGATATAATTACTCACTAGGAAAAATTTATCTCATAAACACAGCAGAAAAAAAGAGGTTTAAGTTAAACCCTCACACTGGTAAATATTTAATCATGTTTCAATTACAGTAAATTAAATGTTACCTTGCTTCTGTTCATTCTCCAACTGTTCAGCCAGATCATTCTTGTTCATCTTCCTCAGAATGTCCACCATGACCTTCACAGCTTCTTCCGGTCCAAAACATGCCACCATCTTATCCACTGTGTCGAATATATCTGCCTTTTCCATTTCAGACTTTGAAATGCACTTATTGTATGTATTCTTTAAGTGCCAGTGAAACTCCTTCAGTTCAGCTTCTACTAGTTCCTTCAGTGAGTCCACGAGCGGCTCTTCAACAGATGCCATCGTCCTTCACCAATTCAAAGAAAAAGAAGAGATCTGAAGTTTTTCCACTCTTAACATGTTGACCTATGTGCTCAATTATATGTGGCACTTTAAAATCTATATCTCTATATAAAATCTCAGTATCTCATGAAGTAGTTCAGTATTATTTACAAACCCTGATTAATGATGATATAGATGTTTCTTGTTTATCCACTGAACTGCATCTTAAAAAGAAGTTCTTAAATAAAAAGATTTCCTGTAATTTCTGCATTTTATAGGACTCAGGTGGGGAAAGTTTTCTTCAGAACTTAAACCTGTTAAACATGATTATAGCATTCATATTTAAATGCTATATTTATCTGGTGAATCAACCAACCCAGAAAATGTGAAAAAGGACAACCCAGTAACTTTGTTTTGCCTCTTTTATCTACATTTTTTGTTCATGTTTATATCATTACTAGAGCAGCTGGTAATATTTTTTTTCAGCTATGTAAACATTATAGCTGTTGTTGTTAGCTGTAATTAAAAACATATTCACCATAAACTCCCACGTTCTGATGCTATGAGGACACAGTGGATAAATTGTACTCATGAAGAGAATGCAAACAAGAGTCATTAAAGGACTAAAAACAAAACTTGAATCTTAAAGTTGGATAAATACCAAATGTTTGTGATCTAACTTCATATTCAGGACATGCAAGTACCTTTATATTTTGTAAATGTTTTGAATTCTGAAAGTGCTTGTTAGTATGTTGTATCTCATTGTATTCACAGAGACCAGAGCTAGGTTGTTATTTTTAACCTGAAATTTTCCACAATCTGTATAATTAACAAACACACATTTATTGCTTCTCAAAAATAAATAGTGGCATAGCTCTGCTCTTTGTGAATACAGTCAAAGACAATGGTGTTATGACAGAAAAGGACCCAGAAGCGAAGGCCGAAAAAAAAACTGTTTATTTCTCTTTGCAAAAAATAACTGCTGTCTGCAGTCCACCTCCACTTCAGTAGAGCAGAACAGGGAATTAACACAGGAAAAACAGGAACGGAAAGTCTTTGATAAGCAGTGGGTGAGCACAGACCCAGGCAGCGCAGCGAGGGGCGATTTCCTCAGCAGGTGCGGATTGAACAGCGGAGAGCGTCCGGGGAAGGGTGAGCCGCCGTAGGCAGGTAACGGGAAGACTGAGCAAACACTGAAGAATCTTGACGGATTACTTTCAACACGACAGGACTGGACTAAACTAGACAGGACTTGACTTGACTTTGACTCGCTACAGACTTCAAACACAGAGAAACAGAGTTCAGGTTAAAAGAGCAATAATCTGGTGACAAAGCCCAGAAGCACACAGGCAGAAATAGAGAGGGAAATTAGAGTGAAGGGGAAACAGGTGCCGCATCAGTCAGCGCAAGCCCTGATTGTGATAGCGACAGTCATACCAGAACATGTAATCACAGGAATACTGGGTTGATAATTTATAGTTTGGATAAAAACATTGATATCTACAGTAGCAATCAAAATAGAGCAAGTCGTCTTTTGAAACTAACTGACACTCCAAATAATGTTTGTGTAAACTGCATCGTTACAAGTGACTGTTAAAAAATTATCTGTCATTGAATCATTCATTCAAGAGATTTGTTCAAAAATGCTGATTCATTCAGAAATGAAGCAAGTATATATGAGTGAATCATTAATTCAAACCACGTTTTGAAGAAGTTTAATCTTAAAAATTGGTGTATTAAATATATTTTAAATATATATTAAATGTTTAATAAATGTTTAAATGTTAAAATATATATTAAATGTTTATTAATTCATTCAAATTAATTCAACACTTTTAAATATACTGCAGCAATTCATATTTTATCACACATTATTTTGTTTTTTGTTTAAAACTATAATCTCTGTTTGAGACAAAAAAAAAAAAAAAACGTGATTCTCAATTCATCCAGAATCGTGCAGCTCTAGTTTTTAATGATCCATCTTCAAGAAATTAATTTGCTGTGTCACTCACATTCTCCAGTTTTGTTACTAGAGTATCTGAAGCATTCTCGAAGGGGGTTGGAAAGCAGCAGCTCATTTGCATTTTAAGAGACATACGCGAAAACATCGTTTTTTTTTTTTAATTGTGTCCCATCTCTGGTCTCTGTTAACATCCTCTTCACAGATCTTGCAATATTTCCACACAAATTACATTTTACTGCAATGAAGTTTGTGTGCAAGTTTGAACAAAGATTGGCTTAAATAAAACCAAAAATTATGAGTGTCTGTTTACACTAAGTGGAGAGGCTATTTACACCAACTCCATCCACCCCCATGTTGCTGGGCTAGACAATACTTTTAATGGCAGCAGTTACACATCAGCTCCAGTGGCGTAGGTAGTAAAGCACGTAGCATTGAACCGGAGTTTGAATCCGCCTTCTTCAAACTTTTTCTTTTTCACATCACATATCACATCGGAAAGGAAATTTATTTTCAATAAAAATTAAGGAAATAACTAAAAAGAAGAAAATCAAGCACCTCCTGAGTGTTTATCGGGTACAATTAGGGGAAGGTGTAGGGAGTACTTTATTGTCCCAATAATGTGGCCTACATTTAATAGTTTGTTTAAAATGTAAGCCCACCATGTTATTATTGCATACTATGTTAAAATGTTCTACCACACTGAGGTGAAAATATCTGCCATTAAGTAGTATAAATACACTAACTACTGTTACACTTATTGTAAATAAAATACTCTTATTATTTTACAGAATAAATAGAATCCATTGCTATTTGCATTTAGTGTAAATAGCAAATTGCTAAGAAAATACTGCTCTTTTCACTTAGTGTAAATTGCATCTATCACTAAGAAAATATGGGAAATGCTTTACTTAAAGCATTCATGTTTAATGCATTATAAAAGTTGTTTTAATGCTTTGATTATGCCTTGTAATGCACCTTATAATGCATTGTAAAATCTCATGAATAACTGTAGCCACAGTTTAACACCTATCAATTCATCGTTACAGTCTATATATTAAATTTGTTATAATTATTTACAAAGTATAACACACATTTTTCTCTTTCTCTCTGCATGAGCCATGGGTGAGACTAAAGTCCTGACAAGTAAAGCCCTGGCATTTCTCTTCTCTGTTTTCTTTTATGAAGCTAAACATTCCTTCTATTTCTCTGTCCGATTCTCTCTCAGATAACCTTCTACATACATGCTGGGTGCATCTGTATTTTTTATTGTCATCTTTTTGTAACTATACAAGTTTAAACAATTTATAATTGAAAGCGATTAAGAACAGTACAGACATATATGCAAACTAGTTTTACTCTAGTATTAAGCACTGTAAAAATGCTGTAAAATTGTCAAATGTCTTCAGTAACTTTGTTTCCCCTTCAGTCGAATCACTTCGACGTTACATGGGAATTCGCTTAGAATCCAATCATCTCTGAGCCTTATACAAAAAGGCCAATGAAAATTGGCGAGTGGCATTTGCATGACGCGCCACGCCCCGTACATACGGGTATAAATAGCGACGTCATGCGCCAGTCAGACAGCTTCTTCGCTTCAGATCCGTCTGATGTTGAGCCTGCTGAGTCTCTCTACAAGAGTTCTACTACAGTTCTTCAAGAGTTCTTCCCTAAAAAGAGTTCCTGCTCTCTCTTCTGACGTGCTGCCAAAACTAAAAGAGCTTATTTTCTGGTAGCCGTCAGCGATCTCCTGCGGGCTGCCGTTTTCACGGCCAATACAGCCGCTCTGCATTCCAGCGCAAAGCCCCGTCGAGTGCACTACCGCCCCGCGGTTTTTCCCTGGGCAGACCGGGAGCTAAAAGAGCAATTTCTCGCGGTCGAAAGACGTTCTTTTCAGAATGGCTTTTCGACCGTGCGCTTCAGGATGCGGTAGTTTCCTCCCTCCTGCGGACGGACATGATCTCTGCCTCACGTGTTTGGGGAGTGAGCACGCTGAGGCAGCGTTCATGGATGGTGAATGCGTTCATGGATGGTGAATGCATTCATTGCGAATGCATGACCATGACCACGCTGAAGTCCCGCCGCTCGTTCGCGAGGCGGCTCCCCCCGTCTTCCTCCCGCGGTCCGTCGTTGAGCCGTCAATGCTTTTCGGCCACCGCGGTGAGACGTGGGGGGGACTTAAAAGTCACCGTGCAGAATGCACCGCCGGCCCACACAGCGTGGTCCCGTCGAGTTCCCGCTGCAGTACGCTTCCCCGCCCAGCGGGCTGAGCGTCTCCTTCGGTGCTCCTGCGGAGGATGAGATGTCGACCGCAGCATCAGAGGGAGAGTCTGATGGCGAGGCGGACGCTTCGGCGGCGCGGCCCCCTGCAGAGGTGGCCGCTCCGTCTGAGGTGGACGTCGAGCTGTCGACTATGCTTCTCCGGGCCGCCAGGGGGATCGGTTTGGAGGTGCTCCAGGCGCCCCCGGCCGATCCCTCTAGGCTGGATGATTGGTTCTTGGGGAGGGCTCCCGCGGCTCCACCTCGCCCTCCCTCGGTCCCATTCTTCCCGGAGGTGCACGAGGAGCTGACGAAATCCTGGCGGGCTCCCTTTTCATCACGGCCCCGCCCCAGCTCCTCTCCCCTTGCCACCCTCGATGGCGGGGCGGCCAGGGGGTATGCAGCGATTCCCCGGGTCGAGCGCGCTGTAGCGGTGCACTTGTGCCCGCGCGGCGCTGCCACCTGGCGGGATCATCCGCATCTCCAGTCCAGGGTGTGTGAGCGCTCGTCCGCTCTTGCGGGCCGCGTTTATCACGCCGCTGGACAGGCCACCACCGCCCTGCGTGCTATGGCGATACTACAAGTTTATCAGACCCAGGCCCTGAAACAGCTGCACGAGGGTGGTCCCGACCAAGGGGTTATGGAAGAACTCCGCGCCGCCACCGACTTCGCCTTACGGGCTACGACGGTCACGGCGCGTTCCCTTGGTCAGGTGATGTCCACAGCCGTGGTCCAGGAGCGACACCTATGGCTCATTCTGGCCCAGATGGCAGATGTCGACAAGGCCCGCTTTCTCGACGCTCCTGTCTCCCAGAGTGGCCTCTTCGGCGACACAGGACTTTGCCCAGCAGTTCTCGGCAGTCCAGAAGCAGAGGGAGGCCATCCAACACATCCTGGCCCGCCGCGAATCCAAGACCATCCCGCCGCCGGTGGCCCAGCCTCCCTCTGCTCGTTGCCGAGGGCGAGCTGGCCGCGGGGGAGGGACGCCGCCCGCCTCTCAGGGACCAGCAAGAAACACCCGCAAAAAAGCCGCGAAACGTCCCTGACGCGGGCAACCCGGAGGTGGAGAGGATTATTCTTCAGGGGACGAAAACATCTACGTCCCCGCTCCCGGTGGAGGGCCGGGGGTCATTGTGCACTTTGACGGTCGGCGGTACCACAACTTCAATAAAAGAGCAATTTTTCTCACCTCCGGGGTCTCGGCCCGTGTTCCCGTTCCGGGCGGCACCAGGATGCCCTATCGGAGCCGGATACGGAGCCGTCCATCGCCAGCGCGGGAACCTGGGAAGAAGGTAGGCCCTGCTCAGAGCAGCTTGTCTCCCCTCCCTGTTCCCCCCTTAGGCTGCCCCACCACGGTCACGTCGGTCAACGTTCCCTTGACACCCCTGTCGAGGCGCTTGGGAGCCTGGCTTCAGCTTCCCAGCCCCTCGCGGTGGTTGATACGGACGGTACGTCTCGGCTATGCGATTCAGTTCGCCAAAGCTCCGCCCAGGTACAGAGGTGTCCATCACACTCTTGTCCATTCAGACACCCACGCCGCTGTTCTGCATGCAGAGGTCGCAGTCCTACTGGCGAAGGATGCGATCGAGGTTGTCCCTCCAGCCGAGATGAGGTCAGGGTTTTACAGTCCCTACTTCATCGTGCCCAAAAAGAGTGGTGGGTTAAGACCCATCCTGGATCTCAGAGTCCTGAATCGGTCCCTTCTCAGGCTGCCATTCAAGATGCTTACGACGAAGCGCATTCTCACATGCATTCGTCCCCAGGATTGGTTTGCAGCCATCGACCTGAAGGACGCGTACTTCCATGTCTCGATTCTTCCTTGCCACAGGCCCTTTCTTCGGTTTGCGTTCGAGGGTCGAGCATATCAGTACAAAGTCCTCCCATTTGGCCTGTCCCTCTCTCCCCGCGTTTTTACGAAAGTTGCGGCCCTGGCCCCTCTTTGGCTGTCAGGTTTCCGCATCCTCAACTATCTCGACTATCTCCCCACTCTCGAGAATTGCTATGCGACCAGAGGGACCTGGTGCTTCAGCACCTCAGCTATCTGGGCCTTCAGGTCAACCGAGAAAAGAGCAAACTCTCCCCAGTGCAGAGGATCTCTTTTCTCTGTGTGGAGCTGGACTCGGTCTCCATGACAGCCCGTCTCACCAACGAGCGCGCTCAGTCGGTGCTGAGATGTCTGGACTTATTCAGACACAAGACAGCGGTTCCTCTAAAAACATTTCAGAGGCTCCTGGGGCATATGGCAGCTGCAGCCGCGGTCACGCCGCTGGGCTTGCTTCATATGAGACCGCTTCAGCACTGGCTACACGACCGAGTCCCGAGACGGGCATGGCACCGTGGCACACTCCGGATTGGCGTTTCCCCGCAGTGTCGCCGCCTATTCAGCCCATGGTCAGACCCTGCCTTCCTCCAGGCCGGAGTACCCCTGGGGCAGGTGTCCAGGCACATCGTGGTTTACACGGATGCCTCCACCACGGGTTGGGGTGCTGTGTGCAATGGGCAAGCAGCTTCGGGCTCCTGGACAGGACCTCGACTGCAATGGCACATCAATTGCCTCGAGTTGTTGGCTGTGCTTCTGGCCCTTCGTCGCTTCCGACCGACGTTGCGTCAGAAGCACGTGCTTGTTCGTACCGACAGCACAGCGACTGTGGCCTACATCAACCGCCAGGGCGGTCTCCGCTCTCGTCGCATGTCACAACTCGCCCGCCGTCTGCTCCTCTGGAGTCGAACGTGGCTGAGATCGCTACGAGCCATTCACATTCCAGGGGAACTCAACCGTGCAGCCGATCAGCTCTCATGGCAGTCCACCCTCCCTGGAGAATGGCAACTCCACCCCGAGACTGTCCAGCTGATTTGGAGTCATTTCGGGGAGGCCCAGATAGATCTGTTTGCCTCCCCCGAATCCTCCCACTGCCAGCAGTTCTTCTCCCTCAACGAGGTATCCCTCGGCAGGGACGCTCTGGCTCACAGCTTGCCTCCGGGGCCCAAGTATGCCTTTCCCCCAGTGAGCCTCCTTGCACAGACCCTGTGCAAGATCAGGGAGGACGAGGAGCAGGTTCTCCTGGTCGCCCCATACTGGCCTGCCAGGACCTGGTTCCCAGAACTCATTTCCCTCGCGGCAGCCCCTCCCTGGAAAATCCCCTTGAGGAAGGACCTTCTTTCTCAGGGGATGGGCACAATCTGGCACCCACGTCCCGATCTTTGGAATCTGCATGTCTGGCTCCTGGACGGGACGCTTCAGACCTCGCCGGCCTTCCACAAGCCGTGATAGAAACTATCACTCAGTCCCGAGCCCCCTCCACAAGGCAGGCGTACGCACTGAGGTGGGGTCTGTTCGTCGACTGGTGTTCCTCACGAGGAGAAGACCCACAGAGATGCACGATTGCAGTAGTGCTTTCCTTCCTGCAAGAGAAGTTGGAGCGCAGGCTGTCCCCTTCGACTCTCAAGGTGTATGTTGCCGCTATTGCCGCACATCACGATGCAGTGGATGGATCATCCCTAGGTAAGCACCCTCTGGTCGTGAGATTCCTCAGAGGCGCTAGGAGGATTAATCCTCCCAGACCGCGCCTCGTACCCTCTTGGGACCTCTCCGTCGCCCTCCAGGGCCTGCGGGGACCTCCCTTTGAGCCTCTCGCCTCAGTTGAGCTTAAATTTCTGTCATTAAAGACGGCGCTCCTGACTGCGTTGGCCTCCATCAAGAGGGTGGGGGATCTACAAGCTTTCTCTGTCGACGAAGCGTGCCTTGAGTTCGGGCCCGGCGATCCTCACGTCATCCTGAGACCCCGGCCCGGCTATGTGCCCAAGGTTCCCACCACGCCTTTCCGCGATCAGGTGGTGAACCTGCAAGCTCTGCCCCTGGAGGAGGCAGACCCAGCTATTGCGTTGTCGTGTCCAGTCCGTGCTCTGCGCACCTACGTAGACCGTACTCAACACTTCAGACGCACCGAGCAGCTCTTTGTCTGCTTTGGAGGTCAGCAGAAAGGGAATGCTGTCTCCAAACAGAGGTTGGCGCATTGGGTGGTAGAAGCCATCTCCCTGTCATACTTATATCAGGGAGAGCCTTGCCCCTTAGGCTTGCACGCCCACTCCACACGGAGTGTTGCATCTTCCTATGCGTTGGCACATGGCGCCTCATTAGCGGACATCTGCAGAGCTACCGGCTGGGCGACACCAAATACCTTCGCCAGGTTTTACAACCTCCGCTTAGAGGCCGTTTCCTCCCGAGTTCTGACAGGTGACCGGGAGGACGGCTAGTGTCGGCTTGCTGCGTCATTTCACGGCGCCAATCCCCAGTATGTTCCCTCCGGCGAACCTGGGTCCTCCATGCCCCGCAGTCAGGGCTAGATGCGGAGTAGTTCTTGACTGTGCTCCTGCCGGGTCTCCTTCGCCCCGCAGGTTATGGCAACATTCTCTATGATTCTCCAGAGGTCAACCAGAAGGCCTCTGTTTCCCTGAAGGAGGGAACGGAGACGTTACATCCCCTGCCACGTCCCTGTCGTCGCGCTGACGCCGGCTCAATCCGGCTCCTCAGCGAAGAACCTGTCTGACTGGCGCATGACGTCGCTATTTATACCCGTATGTACGGGGCGTGGCGCGTCATGCAAATGCCACTCGCCAATTTTCATTGGCCTTTTTGTATAAGGCTCAGAGATGATTGGATTCTAAGCGAATTCCCATGTAACGTCTCCGTTCCCTCCTTCAGGGAACGAGGGTTACCTACGTGACCTAGACGTTTTCATTCAAACAATAATAATTACTTTATTTGTTGTTTTCTAGAAGTAGTCTATTATAACATATTCTGAATTAACAGTGTTCAAAAACAGTGTTCAGAGTCTAAAATCACAGTTGACACCCTCATTCACTATTTTAATACATTAGTGATTAATATAATCCCCTTGACAATGTAAACCACAGTTTTACTGCGTTTTAATACAATAAAAAATTACTTTCTATTGAAGGTTTGTTGAAAGTTAAATAAATAGCTAAATAGTTTCTAATATTAATAATAAAATATTAAACCAAAGTTCAGTCATACGTTAACCCTTTAGGCGCCAGGGTTTTTTTTGAAAAATGCTGGATTTTGACATCAAGATTTCAAAAGCTTGTGGCTTGAAAGGGCTTAAAGATAGAGATCTACTGTAAATTAGAAAAATGTTGGGCATCACCAAAAGTTGATGTGGGGTGTAAATATTCTCATCTAATTTGCATATTATGACGTCATCATGGGGGGCGGCATTATTGAAATTCATAATATTCAGGAAATAGTAGATATTGAATTGATGTTTTTTAGTTTTTTGTCTTTTTATCCACATTACAAATGATCAGAAAAGAGAAAACCAACAATAAAACAGGAAAAAGTACTCAATTATTACTATATAGTAAAATGCACGTGAACAGTAGCCTAATGTTTGATTAGTTCATCAGTAATACTCAGGAAATAATAGATATTGAATGGATGTTGGAACTTATTTGCACATTTTTTGTCTTTTATCCTCATTCCAAATTATCAGAAAAGAGGATACCAACAATATAACAGGAAAAAGTACTAAATTATTACTATTCTATATAGTAAAATGCATGTGAACAGTATCCAACTGTTTGATCAGTTCATAATAATATTCAGGAAATAATAAATATTGAATGGATGTTTGAAGTTATTTGCTCATTTCTTTGTCTTTTATCCTTATTTCAAATAATCAGAAAGAGGAAACCAACAATAAAACAGGAAAAGTACTAAATTCTTACTATATTACTATTCGATGTAGTAATAAAATGCATGTGAACAGTAGCCAACTGTTTGATCATTTCACAAGTAATATTCAGGAAATAAAAGATAATAAATGGATGTTTGAACTTATTTGCATGTTTTTATTTTTTTTATCCTCATTCCAAATGATCAAAAAAGAGAACACCAACAATAAAACAAAAATATTACATATTACACTACTATATAGTAGTAAAATGATCAAATGGATGAGAATAGAGGAAACCAACAATAAAACAGAAGAAATTACTAAATTATTAGAATATTACTATACCCCTGTGTACACTATGACCACATTCACCCCTGCCACCCCCATTCCTTTTGGGCAAAGGGACGAAATGATCGCTGGTTATGCTTTGTAAACACTTTCTCGTGGTGCGCAGCGGCACCACTGCGAGGCAAAGATGTACCGGGAGACGCGCGTCTATTAGACGGCCGATCGTCACTTCCAAAAGGCAAACATTCCCCTTCAGAGTGAGAATCGGCAAATAACATTTGCAACATTTGTTTGTGCTTTATTTGTTTGTGCTTCATGAACAATCTCGTCTTACACAGCAGCACAACTGCTCCGCAAAGATGTACCGCGAGATGCGCGTCTATTAGACGGCCGATCGTCATTTCCAAAAGACAAATATTCCCCTTTAGAGTCACAATCAGCAAATAACATTTGCAACATCTTCACGGTACAACTTTTTATCAGCCGTTTGGTGCTTTTCTCCTCACAAATCTGACAATTTACTCTATTTACGCTATGAACTGTACTGCTTCCGCATCAATGAAGATCGCTCACTTTCTCTATGATTTCCGCCAATACTTTGAACAGGAACAAGACGTAATTTTGGTCTAGAATCGAAGTACTACATGTCTGCCATCTAGTGGTTAGGAATACAAATGAGAAATTACACCGTATTAGGAACTACAGTCTGTTTCAATGGGTATGACGTCTTGTCGCAATTCTGCGACTTTGGCGCTTAGAGGGTTAACATCAGAAAGGAGGATAGAATCCTATTGTCACACCCCCATTTGACTGTTTGTGTTGATTTCTCCCTTTTTTGCTCATATATGGTTTTCCTGTTCCTGTCCTCATCAAGTTAAATTACTAGTTAATCACCATCACCGGTCTGTGTCATAATATCATATCATATATCAAATATCATATCGTATCATAATCTACCCTTTATAAGTTGTATTCAGTTCTGAGTAGTTTGTCCGATCACAAGGTTATGTTCGTGTGTCTTTCTGCCCTTCATGTGTGGATTTGCCTATTGTGGAAATTAAAAGACTTGTCATTGCATTTCATCTTCGTGCGCCTACACACAACTGTTACAGATGATCGGACCAAAAACAGTATAGCGGCGTTTACCCCACATTTTCTTTTTTTCTATTTTAATGTTTTATATTCCTTTTTTTCCCCCATCATAAATGACCCGGCTGTTCTCATCCTCCAGCTAGAGCAGGGGGAAAGCTCTCTCGACGACCACACCCAGGAGTTTGTCTACACGCACTACCTGGACCGCTGCCTTTGTTCATTTTACCGGACTGGCCTCAACATTGCCACACGATCTCAGCTGTCCAGGCAAGGTCCTTGTGAGAGCCTCGCCACATATATTGAGTGGGTGCTGGTGTCCTGCAATTCTTCAGGTACTGTGGATATCATGGACGATGACACCAGCCCCACTCAAGACCCAGAACGCAGCCAACTACCACCCCGAGTCGCAGAGCAAGAGCCTGAGCCCACCGCGGACGGAGAGCCATCGCCAAAGGGAGCGACAGTCGAAAGATCGCCACAGAGCCTGTGACAACCCCATCCGACCATGTGCGAGAGCCAGCCATGTTGAACACAACGGATGTTTCAGTGGAGCGTGAGGGTGCTGAGCAGAGCACCGTCCAGTGCATCGCCGCTGAGGGTGAGCTAAGTCTGGATCTGGGACTATTATGTTTGATACAAGACTTGATCAATTTCCATGAGGATATATATGCAGACATGCCTCTTCTCTTACCATCATTTGAACTCTCTGCCTGGCCTAAACCACCTGTCTGCCTTGAACTGTCTACCTACCTATCTATCTTCCCTACTTCAGTTATCTCCTCCTATCAGCCCTATTTCTGTCATATATCTACAAGTCATTATTGTGAATTAGCAAAGGTTTATTAAAGTCAGTGTTATAAATTAAAGTCAGTGTTGATGATTTATTGAAAAGAAAAGTTTCAACTGAAGTCACCATTATAGTGATTAATGTTACAGAATGGAACATTTGACTCTTGAATTTTCAATATTAGTTTTTGCTAGCTGTTTAACACATTTATAGGTTGCAAAAGAAAGGAGAAGCGAATGAAATTGGGGCCAATTATTTGTACATTAATTTATTTGGATCGTATTCTATTATTGTTTTGTTATTAGGTGTCTGTTTATTCATTTTGTTCTGCTGAACACATATTTTGGGGTTGTGTTACTTTATTGTACAACCAAAAGCAGGTGAGGGGTGTTCCTCTCTCCTGATTTGATTCAGTATTTTGTTTTAGTTCTAATATGTCCTTGTTCATGTTAACCTAATTTGAGTATTTAGTTATCATTCTTGTTTATGAAATTGGTTTGAAGTGTGAAGTACTAAATATCACCCATATATATGGCAATTGTCTTGTACGAAAATAAAACTGCATTTCTTCTGGTTAGGTAAAAACCTGTAGCTTACATAAAGTCAAGTTCAACGGAAATTATAACACTGCTACAGCGGGGAAAATAAGTATTTGTCACATCAGCATTTTTATCAGTAAGGGTATTTCTAAGTGGGCTATTGTCACAAAATTTCAACCAGATGTAGCCATCAAGCCAAATATTGAATTCATACAAAGAAATCAGAACTTTTAAGTATACAAGTTAAGTTATAATAAATAAAGTGAAATTGTCACGATCAGGCAGGAACACACGAACAATGACGTAATAAAAAGACGTACATTTAATAAATCCAAAGGAAAACAGGCAGACACAGGAACACGGAGTGGTAACATTAACGTTCGACAAGACATGTTTGTAAGCACACACATTAAATAGACAGGGTGATTGATAAACACAGGTGTTGGCAATGATGGGAAAAACCAAGTAACAGAAAACAGCGGGGGGGAATGGATGGGAGAAACCAACTCAAAGTCCAGGGGTGTGACATTACACCCCCCTCCCGGAAAGGCGCGTCCTCGCGCCGACCAACAAAACAGATCATGTCCCATGTTCTAGGATGGGGTTTGGGCGGAGGACGGACTCCCGGGAGGAGGGCAAAAGATGAAGTCCAAGGTGGTGACTGAATAATCCATGGAGGTGATGACGGAGGGAGAAGCCAAGAAGGAGACAGGAGGGATCCGGAGCAGGAGGAGCCAAGTGATACCCAGACCGCAGCCAATATGGAATCCCACGGTGGAGCCGATGGAGGGAGGAGCCATGGTGGAGAGTAGGCTGACGACTCCCGGGGGCCGACCGACGGAGGCGGAGCAGGTGGTGGTAGAGCCCGAGGCGGAGACGGAGAGCCGATGATCCCGGGCGACACCGAGGATCCGGAGGGCCAAGGTGGAACCCAAGGCTCTGGCGACCAAGGCGGAGGCGGAGATCCGGAGGTCCGCAGCGGAACCGGAGCGACAGAGGACTGAGGCTGTGCCAGAGGGATGGAGGAGTTCCACGAAGCCAGTGGGATGGAGCGACGAGGCGTAGCCGGAGGAGTAGAATCCTTAGGCGAAGGTGGGATGATGACAGACCGGGGCGGAGCCGGAAGGACGATGGAGCGCGGTGAAGCTGGTGGACCGACGGGCGACGGTGGAGACGAGGGAGCTGAGAGACGGGGTGGAGCCGCAGGTTCGGAGGGCCGAGGCGGAGTCCAGGACTCTGAGGCTGGAGGCGGAGATGAGGAATCCTCCAGCCATGACGCCGATGGTGACTGGCAGACCTGCGGCGAACCCACTGCATAGATGTTGAGCTGAGGGTGAGCAGATGGGCTGAAAGGTGGCAGTGGTGGGATGGCTGAAGCATTATCGTTATTAAACTGATGTAACTGAGGGAGGGTGGGTGGGAAATTATAATAGTTAGCTAGTTCAGAGATTATAGAGAGTTCAGTCCAAACCTTGTAAGCACACACATTAAATAGACAGGGTGATTGATAAACACAGGTGTTGGCAATGATGGGAAAAACCAAGTAACAGAAAACAGCGGGGGGGAATGGATGGGAGAAACCAACTCAAAGTCCAGGGGTGTGACAGAAATAACACAGGGAATACGTATTGAACACATGAAGATAACAAGGTGCAAAATGATATAAAAAGCCAGGAGATCACATGAAATCTGTCAGTATTGTGAGAGAAACCCTGCCCCCTATCAGTACTAATTGATATCAGCTGCTTTAGACCTAATTGATGGCCTATAAAGGCTTCTCATTACCCAGAATGCACAGCAAAGCAAAAAACTATCTCAAGATCTTCGTAATCATATCGTTGAAAAGCATTTTGATGGGAATGGTTATAGGGGCATTTCCAAAATGCTGAATGTTCCTGTAATCACTGTGGGGGCCATTATCTGGAAATGGAAAGAGCATCAGTTCACCATAAACCGGCTACGATCAGGTGCTCCAAGTAAGATTCCTGTCCAAGGAGTCCAAAGAATTATCAGGAGAGTTCTCCAAGAGAACCACTCGGGCAGAACTTCAGGAAGACCTTGCATCAGCAGGTACTGTTGTTTCAAAGAAAACTATAAGCAATGCACTGAACCGCAATGGCATCCATGCACACTCACCACGCAAGACTCAACAAAAAGCATTTTGAAGCTCAGTTAAAGTTTGCAAAACAGCATTTGGAGAAGCCTGTGGATTATCAGAGGCTATAGTATGGTCAGATGAAAGCGAAATTTAACTTTTTGGCAGTCATTCTACACACCATGTTTGGAGAAGAAATGGCACTGCCCACCACCCCAAGAACACCATACCAACAGTTAAGTTTGGGGGTGGAAGCATCATGGTTTGGGGCTGCTTTTCAGCAAGGGGTACTGGCAGACTTCATATTATTGAACGAAGGATGAATGGAGAAATGTACCGGGATATTCTGGATAAAAATCTGCTGCCATTTACCATAAAGCTGAAAATGAAAAGAGGATGGACATTTCAGCAAGACAATGATCCCAAACACAAGGCCAAGGAAACAATGAAGTGGATTCAAAGAAAGAAAATCAAGTTGCTTGAATGGCCCAGTCAATCACCTGACGTAAATCAGGTGGAGAGAACTGAAGATCAAAGTTCATTAAAGATGCCCAAGGAACCTTTAAGATTTAAAGACCGTTTGTGTGGAAGAATGGGCCAGAATCACTCCTGAGCAATGCAGATGACTGGTCTCTCCATACAAGAGGTGTCTACAAGCTGTAATCACCAACAAAGGCTTTTCTACAAATATAAATATAAAGTGTGTTCAATACTTATTCCCTGTGTCATTTCACTTTATTTATTATGACTCAACTTGTATACTTAAATGTTCTGATTTCTTTGTATGAATTCAATATTTGGCTTGATGGCTACATCTGGTGGAAATGATGTGTCAATAGCCCACTTAGAAATACCCTTACTGATAAAAATGCTGATGTGTCAAATACTTATTTTCCCCGCTGTATATTAGAGTCCTTTAAATAGAAGAGATGTAGTTTTTTATGCAGATGAAATTTAACCTATGAAATTTGCAATTTTATAGTGTCATCAACTACATAAAATGCAGTGTTACAGTCCAAACCAATATTGTGGGTGTATCTATTGTAAATATCTTAAATATCTATATTTCAGCACTTTGTGTTGGAATGTTTCTAGAAGCACATTAATTTTGAGTCGTTTCCCAAAATGAAAATAAATGTAGAAGTGTTTCTGACTCAAGATTACACAGAGAACATTAAGGTGGTATATTCTACTAATAGTAACTAGATAAAAAAGTTTGTCAAGACAAACTTTAAGTTGGCTTGAGAAAGCCGGACCAGAAAGTTTAAAGAAGTTTAATGTTTTAAGAAGTTTAAAAAGTTTAAGAAATTAAAGTACAAAAAGTTGTACAAGTTTAAAAGCAAGTTGCTAGTATGTTTTTACAGATCTGGCCATTTAAAATGCGCGCGGGAAGTAAAGTGGTCTCGCGTGACGCCGGTGTATTCCAAGGGAACACGGAAAATACAATGACATAGGAAAGACATGATCAGTAGGGGGCAGTCATGTAACGCACTGGACTGGAGCAGGCTGAAAACATTGCTGCAAACTAAAGGGTACGGTAACCTGGAGGGGACACCTTCGGTTCACTTATGTTTGTCGTGGCCACACAAATGAATTCGTAGGAACGTCATATTACTTTTTGTCATTGCCACGAGATATTAATTCCTGGGAATGTCATATTATGTCGTGGCCACAAGATTATTTTGTCGAAGTAACGACATCCTTATGTTTAATGCATAAACAAACCTGCGTAACCATAACCCAGGATTATCAGAGATAGGTTTGTTAATATTTTTTATTTTGAGTTAAGAAATTATTATATTAATTGTTATAGAAATTAATGCAATATTAAGTTATATATTAACAATAGGCAATGCTGTATATGCGAATGTCTGTGCGCGATGTAGACAGCATTCAAAAGTTTATCAAGAATAAATATTTCATATAAGTACTTCAAATTAAATAGCCCTGCAAGAAACATTTTATGCATCCTAAAGTCTTATCCATTAATTGATCCTCTTTTTTCTGTAATAAATTTATTATTCGTTTATATTCATTATGTCCCCCTTAATTTCGATCTCTTAACATTCCGAATCTAAATGATAAATGCTGGCATGCCATTAAAGCTTTGATTATGCTATATGGCTGGGATTTTAAATATATATATATATATATATATATATATATATATATATATATATATTATATACAATATTTGCTAAATATATGCCAAATAGCATATACAGAAAGTTATTTAGGTTAAGCGATTCACAATAAAGAAAAAAGTAGATAGCTCTAAATCACTTATTATTTATTATTATTATAGGTTATTATTATTTCAATACCTGGTTAGGGCTATTTATTTTTAACGCCTGACAATTATGCCAATAACGTTTTGACTTTTTGATTGTATTTATCCCCGTGTGTGACGATAAATGAGCATGTTTTCATTTACAAATGAAACTGCGTGATGATTCATTTCTCAGTAAAACAGTTTAGTATTTATATAGTCTAGTCTATTAATTAGACGAAACAAAATAAAATATGTTCAATTCAACCTTTAAACTACATTCCAGTAAAAATCAGTCATATCATATGTCAAGCATTTACAGAATCATTTACATGAACGTTAAAGAGAGCCAAATTAAGGGGTGGAAACGCACGGAAATAAAACTATATACAAAAAGAACAGGCTAATAAAAATAATATTAGTAATACTAATACTAATGATAATGATAATAATATTAAGACAAATACGAAAAAAAGACTATTAGTTAATAGAAGGAATGTAGGCCTATTTTACTGTGTGACGATAAATTATTTCCAAATGAAACTACGTGAATGATTCACTCTTCAATTATTTGTCTATTAATTAGACTAAATAAAATACAGTATGTTAAATTTAAGCTTTAAACTGCATTCCAGTAAAAACCGCAGTCATAGAACCTTTACAGTATCATTTACGTTCAGAATGTTATGTAACGAGATCAAAATGAAGGAAAAAATAACGAACATAAACGAATAATACAAATATTAGGGAAAAAAAGAAGGTCAGTCAATGGACAAGATTGTGGGATGCATGAAATGTTTCTTGCAGGGCTATTTAATTTGAAGTAGGCCTACATGTAATACATGTAAACACTTGTGAAAGCTGTCTACATTGCGCACAGACAGCATTAGTATATACAGCATCGCCTATATAATTATTTAATATTGTATTAATTTCTATAACAATTAATATAATAATTTCTTAACTCAAAATAAAATATCTCAAATAATTCTGGGTTACTAATGTCACGCAGGTTTGTTTATTCATTAAACTCGTGGCCACGAGAAATGCATGTTGAGCAAAAATACATTTCACGAAAATAATATAAAATTACAAAACAAAGAAAACAAATGGAATGAGGGATAAGCTTTAAAGTTCACGTAAAAGCCAAATATTAAGCGGCATCCTTCATGTTTTCTTTATTCAGCAAATACTTTACAGTTTTGAATTGTTCAGCTTCTGTTTTTATGACCATAAATGACAGTTTTTTTTTTAGTTTTTTTTTTTTTTAGAAAAACGTCCGAACACCGGTCTCAAAAGTAGAAGCGAAAGTCTTGTTTCCACCAGCGCGGCATTTTTTTATTCACCGTAATTGATGGATGTCTAAAACAAAAATAAGGAGAATCCTAAAACATATAAATATACATTTCTTAAAATAATAACATCTGAACTTCGTACACAACAATACGGCAACGACTTTACAACAGGACACATTATTTTATTTTAAAGTAGCTTGTACACCAATGGATTTCAGATGTCGGGATATTTCAGACCGCATCTCCACAGCATAATCACTCTAATATTAAACATACGGGTCAGGAGGCGGGTCGGGTACAATATTTTATTTTTTTATTCGGCGGTCCGAGTTGCGGGCGGGTTAGTTGAAAACGTCGGTCGGGTTCGGATTGTTTATCCACTGACCCGCGCATCACTGGTGTCAGGGCCGTGGACACTAATGTTTTGAAAAAAGTGGAGCGAGTGAGGAAAGCTTTCCCCTTCTCCCTGGCATGCATTTGAATGCTGAATTCGAAATGCAACTGAATGCAGTCGGAATCCGCCCCCAGCACCCCCAAAATAGTCTCCAAATGTTGATTACAACAAGGCAACAGACAGCATTCAACACCCCACCCCACCCCCACTCTGCCATTCATAAACATTTCGCTCTTTATACTGCATGCCGCTTAATGCTGATGCCTCATTAACGGCTACTTTTCAGATAACTGAAAAAAAAAGAAAAAAAAAAACACTTCCCTTTGGTTTCCCAGAACAGACTTAAGCCTAGTTCCAGGCTTAACGAACTTCTTCGAAACAGAAGAACTACTTTTCCACTTTAAAAAAAAGAAAAAAGGTGGGGAAAAATTGCATAACTCACTGGAGCACTTTTGATACTTAACAACTGTATTCGTTGTCAGTCATATAAGCTTTATTGTTTTGAAAAGTGAGCCTTCTGTTTATTTGTCTAAATTATATTCTATATTAGGATATAATACTAGGCTATAGTATTTACATGGACATTAGGCCAAATCTACATGGGTTTCTTCCCTTTCACTTCAATTAGTTTTTAAGAAAAAAAAAAAGGCAGTGCGCCATCTTAATGTACAGCATCAAAAATGTAAGAACAAATCTAAAGACAATAATAATAATAATAATAATAATAATAATAATAATAAAATTAATTATTAACACTCCTAAAAGTACAGTATAGTGCTCAGATACACTTAAGTTAGGTGACCTAACCCTAGTTGATACTTTATTTCAACTTTTCAATTATTTCATTAATTTACAAATAAACAAATGCCTTTCCGATATGATATAAGTGAAAAAGGAGACGATTTCGAAAATGATTTCACCATAAGGCGGACGCGAACTCGGGTCTCCCGCGTCAAAAACGATATGTTACTCGTATTATCACTTGCACCACTGAAAATGTTGCACAAGAGCCTTTTGTAATATTTGTAAATATGGCCTATTTGCATTGTGTAAAAACATTAAATAAAAGGCACCAGACTACAGAAAATGGCATATAAAGTATTTTTTTCTGTTTTTACATTTTTACATTTATTTTGCTTCCGACGCCCATGCTTGATGATGAAGTATAGTCTATAGGATATAACAAAGTGCTTTTCCAGTCCCGATTCGACGAGGTTTTATTCCGCATCCACCCGCTCCCGCTATATTAACTATATTATTTGCCCGCTGCCTGCTTAGAATAAATTTCTAAGCACCAAAATCGCAAAAACAAATCAAAATAATAATAATAATAATAATAATAATAATAATAAATAAATTAATTAATTAATTTTTAACTCTATAAAAACTGTAGTTTATATTTATCCTCTCCATTTCTATTTCTCTCTACTCAAATTAATTGTCAGTGTATCTAAAATTGTGTATCTTAGAAAAAGAAAAAGACGAACTACCTCTTAAACATGCATATCTTAATTTGATATTGCTTTAAAACGCTGAAATATATAATGTATTTTATTCTGAAGGTGAAAGTTGTCGAGTTATTCAACTGCCCGCGGCGCCGTCAGGATCCCCTTTAATTAAGTGGATACAGCTTACAATACTCCTTCAAGAGTACGGGATTGCTCAAAACTATGCTATTTTACATATTTCTGTTATTTGTGTACAATCACAATGAAAAAACAGATGTGTATGCTATTTGTTAAAAAAAAAAATGGAAACGAGATGCTAGTTTAAGGGCGCATCACAGAAATTGCCTACAATTCTGCATATAGGCTTGCTACTTATTAATTTTATTTTATTTCGTTTTGTTAAATTATTATTCATTAAGAAAATTATATTTCGCATATGGGCATTTTTATTTATTTTACATACAGCTTTTTTGGGGTTTTCTCTGTGCATTAGCTCTGCGCGTGACGTTCTGATGTTTCTGCTGCTTTTTGCTTGTGTACAATTAACCCCTCAAAACGAATTTAGCTGTTATTAATGTGACACAGCCACGTTTCAATTTAAATTTAAATGAAATTTAACACAATCTGGTCGTTAATAGGCTAATAACTAAACGCGTCGGTTGTCGTTTGAAAAAAAAAAAACAGAAATTAACATTTCTATTTTCAATGTCTAATAAAAGTTCATCAGGAAAAAAAGAAAAGAAAATAATAATAAAACTGATCCTGCTTATGAATAAATTTTTGCTTGATGATGAAGTATCTAAATAGTCTATACTCTATAGGATATAACAAAGTGCTTTTCCAGTCCCGCTTCCACGAGGTTTTATTCCGCATCCACCCGCTCCGCGCTATATTAACTATATTATTCGCCCGCTGCCCGCTTAGAATACATTTCTAAGCACCAAAATCGCAAAAATGCTGTAGTTTATATTTATCCTTCCCATTTCTATTTGTCTCTACTCAAATTAATTGTCAGTGTATCTAAAATTGTGTATCTTAGAAAAAGAAAAAGACGAACTACCTCTTAAACATGCATATCTTAATTTGATGTTGCTTTAAAACGCTGAAATATATAATGTATTTTATTGTGAAGGTGAAAGTTGTCGAGTTATTTAACTGCCTGCGGCGCCGTCAGGATCACTTGATTTTTTCCCCCTTAATAAAGTGGATACAGCTTACAATACTCGTTCAAGAGTACGGTATTGCATATGCTATTTTACATATTTCTGTTATTTGTGTACAATCACAATTAAAAAAAAAAAAAACAGATGTGTAGGCTATTTGTAAAAAATAATAATAATGGAAACAAGATGCTGGTTTAAGGGCGCATCACAGAAATTGCCTAAAATTCTGCATACAGGCTTGCTACTTATTAATTTGTTAAATTATTATTCATTCAGAAAAGAAAAACATATATTTCTTATATGGGCCTATTTTATTTATTATTATATATAGGTTTATTGGGTTTTTCTCTGTGCATAAGCTCTGCGCGTGAGGTTCTGATGTTTATGCTGCTTCTTGCTTGTGTATAATTAATCCCTGAAAACGAATTTAGCGGTTTACGTCAGTTGTCGGTTGGAAAAATAAAATAACTGAAATTAACATTTCTATTTCCGATGCAGTCTAATAAATGTTCGTCAGGAAAACAAAGAAAGAAAACAAAATAACAATACAACTGCACCTGCTTATGAATATCTTTTTGCTATTGGTTTGAACCATAATTTCAGGAAAGAGGAATCATTGAACTATTGTACTGGTATTTGTGACCAACGCCCCCTAGAGCTGGCCATGGTGTTTGGCTACAGAATGTTGTTCCTTGCGCCACCTGGTGGATATTATATGAAGTGCAACAACGTTGTAAAAAAATCAAAAAAAGCCGCTGCGGTAGGACGCGTGCCCACGCGTGCCGAATTGCAGGCTGCCGCGTGAAAATAGACGCATTTTTAATGGCCAGATCTGTAGTTGTTTAAGCATGGTTAGCATGTCACTAGCATGTTGTTAGCATGCCTGGCATGACGTTAACAAGATGCTAGCATGGATAGCATGTTGCTAGCATTACTAGCATGTTACTAGCATGATGTTAGCATGACTCGCATGTCGTTAGCATGACTAGCATGTTGTAAGCATGTCGTTAGCATTACTAGTGTATCAGCAGCTTGTTGCCGTAGGCTTGGCATCTCAACGCACGTTTTACGCACACAACCAATGTCCAGTCTTGCTTCCCATTCTAGTTTAAGTTCACTTTATTTAACATAATGGAAATACATACGATTAATAATGGTGAATACCTTAGCGTCCTGAAGTGCATGTGTGTGGTAAAAACTGTATGCGTTCCCTCTCTCAAGCCTGCTAACTCTACGTGAATGAAACACCGACTTAAAAACCCTATGTGCACATACTGCCCCCAAGTGGTAACAGCCCAAAATACATTCACATCAACACAGGCTCCTACACACCGGCCCCATAATTGTTGGTGTGTAACTACAATTAATCTCTTAAATTATCAAAGGAGCCAAAAATGGTGTATGTGTACTACTTCTTTGACGATCAGTCCATTGTTTCTTCTAACAACAGGCAGATTTTGGAAACCGGTCTATCCAGTAATCCTGTTTTCGTCTTCAGTTGTACAGAGCGGACAAATCCCTTCTTATCAGGATATGTCTGAGTGATTTTGCCTAATGACCAGGAACCACGTGGAGCAGTTGGATCCATGATTACCACTATGTCGCCAACATTGAAGTTTCTATGTGGCTTCCTCCATTTTTGTCTTTCCTGTAACAGTGGAAGATATTCCCTTATCCACCTTTTCCAAAACAAATCAGACAAATATTGGACTTGTCGCCATCTACGCCTGATATACAAATCATCCTTTCGGAAAAGTCCTGGAGGAAGAAATGGTTTTGATCTCAACAGCAAGATATGATTCGGCGTGAGTGCTTCCAAGTCATTTGGATCATCAGAAAGCTTTGTGATGGGACGGTCATTAAGAATAGCTTCAGCTTCACAAAGAATAGTGTGAAAGCCCTCATCATCCAAGCATTGTTGTCGAAGTGTGGAGTGCAACACCTTCTTTACAAGACGAATGAGCCTCTCCCACACGCCTCCATGATGTGATCCTGCGGGAGTATTAAAGGTCCATTTTATTCCTTCTGATAGAAAGGTACGCTGAATTTTATCATGATCCAAACTCTTCAAAGCATTTCTAAGCTCTTTCTCTGCTCCAGTAAAATTAGTGCCGTTATCAGATCTTAACTGCAGTACTTGGCCACGACGGCACATAAAACGACGAATGCAATTTATGCAGGAATCTGTATCCAGAGAGTAGGCTACTTCAAGGTGTACTGCTCGACTGGCCATACAGGTAAACAAAACTCCATATCTTTTAACAACACTGCGACCTCTTTTCACATCAACAGGTCCAAAGTAATCCACACCAGTGTTGGAAAAGGGAGGAAAATCTGACATGATCCTTTCCTTTGGCAAGTCAGCCATTTTTTGTTCCCCAAATTTGCCTTGAAAACGTCGACACACAACACACTTAGAGATTACTTTTCTACAAGCAGAGTTTGCATTGATAATCCAGTATCTCTTTTGTAAAGTTGACAACATGTGGTTTCTCCCCGCATGACCCAGTTGTCTATGAACATGTTGCATGATAAGTTTGGATACATTATGTTCTTTCGGTAGAATAATTGGTCTTTTTGTCTCCTCGGGCATTGCTGCTCTACTAAGTCTTCCACCCACCCGAAGTAAACCATCCATCAATACTGGATCAAGCTTGTAAAGGTTACTACACCTTTTAACTCCAGATGTTCCACTTTGCAAAGAAGAAATTTCTTGTTTGAATGCTTCAAGTTGAGAAAATCCAATAATTGCTGATTCTGCACGAGAAAGATCATCTGGTGTGAGACTTTGACCATAGAATCCAGTTCGAAACCTTCTCATTTCCTCTTTAACTTTGTCCTGTTCTACTGTAGAATTGTTTGTTTCAAAAGTAAATGAGGACTGAATGTATTTTCTGTGTTGCTTGAGCTTTAAAAGAACATCTTTAAACTTTAAAATCCATGCCACTGCCGTTTTCAGTTTTGTCCAATCAGAAAAGTAGTTCAAGAGTTGATGAGTAGCACTGTCAGAACAGTTTGAAATGACAGCATTTACCACTGTATCTTTTTTTACCTCGGGATCATTGATCAAGGCTCGGTCAAAAGAGGATAGTGGCCATTCTTCTGAAGCTTCTAACAGAAAATCTGGACCCTGTATCCATCTGCTGGATTTCAAGAAGTTTTCAATAGACATGCCTCTAGAGGCATCATCAGCAGGATTCAATTTTGTACCAATATGTCTCCACTGTACAACCTCTGTTGCATCCCTGATGACCGATACTCTATTTGCTACAAATGTATGAAACCTTTTGGCATCATTGGCAATATACTTCAGTACAGTTTGACTGTCTGTCCAAAACACTGACTTATCTAGATCCAGTTGAAGCTCCTTCTTAAGCATCTTGTCAATTCTGACTGCTAAAACAGCAGCTGCAAGTTCAAGTCTTGGTATAGTTATTTGTTTCAAAGGAGCAACTCTAGATTTTCCAAGCATAAAGGAAAGGCTCACCCTTTTAGTTTCATCTTCCAGACGCAAGTAGGAAACAGTTCCATAACCACATTGACTTGCATCTGAAAAGTGATGCAGCTGAGCTGTCCTGATCATTCCAAAATCCTCTGACTTGATACATCTGTCAACTTTCATCATGGCTACCTTGTTGAGATCTTGCAGCCATTCAGACCATTGATGTGAAAAGGTTTGTGGCATTTCGCTATCCCATCCGATGTTTCTTTTGCACAATTCCTGTAACAGCAACTTGAAAGGAAGTATTAGAGGGGAAAGAAATCCCAAGGGATCATAAATAGAACTCACCACCGACAAAACGCCTCGTCTTGTGTGTGGTCTTTCACTTACAGCAATCTTGAACATGAATGCATCAGATTCCACACACCAATGCAACCCAAGCGCTCTTTCTACAGGTAGATTGTCTTTATCCAGGTTGAGATCTTTCGTTGATTTTGACAGAAACTCTTCTGGAATATTTGCTAACACCTTACGGCTATTACTTATCCATTTGTATAACTGGAATCCTCCTTTGGAACAGACTGCAGTTAAGTCTTTGACCACTTGAAGTGCCTCCCCTTCTGTGGGAACAGATAATAAACAGTCATCTACATAAAAGTTATGCAGGATAGAATTTAAGACTTTGGTTGGAAAGCAATCCTTGTAATTTTCTGCAAGTTTTCTCAAAGCAAAATTGCTGCAGGTTGGTGATGAAATAGCTCCAAACAGATGGACTTTCATTCGGTATTCTTTGAAGCTTTGCGTGATATCACCGTTGGGCCACCATAGAAAACGAAGAAAATCCACATCTTTCTGTGACACCTTTACTTGGTGGAACATGGCCTGAATGTCTGCCATCAAAGTCACATGTTCTTGTCTAAACCTGGTCAAAACACCCAACAATGTGTTGGTGAGATTTGGGCCTTGTAGCAATTGTGAATTTAAGGACACTCCTTTGAAAAATGCACTGCAATCAAAGACAACTCTAATGGTCTTCTTTTTAGGGTGGTATACTCCATGATGTGGGATATACCACACCTTACCATCATCTCGAAATAACTGCTCTTGTGGTACTGCTTCAGCGTACCCCTTATCGATAACATCAGCAAGAAAGGTGGTGTACTCCTCTTTAAACTCCTGGTTACGACTGAACTTCCTTTTCAAGCCCTTCAAGCGTTGTTCTGCAAGGCACCTATTATTAGGCATGATGACATCATTCTTTCTGAAGGGCAGGTCGATACAATAGTGACCGTTTTCGATGCTAATTGACTGTTCCATTATCTCCATAAACCTCTGATCTTCTCTAGACATTTTGAAATCATCCTCTGAAGATTTCTCCCCAAAATCATGATTGTACTGAGCAACCAATAGTTCTTCCAGCTTGGTAACAGAAATCCTATTAGCAGTGACTGACTGAAAGCCAATCTTCCGTCTATCATTTGCTTCCTTCACAAAACCGTTTATGACCCACCCCAATAGGGTCTTGATGGCATAGGGTCCTTGACCTTCACTATTGATGATCTTCCATGGTTCTAAGAGTTTTGGAGCATTTGTGCCAATTAACAATTCAACTTCAGCATCCAGTTTTGGAATTCTGACATCATCCAAATACTTCCATTTCCTTAGATCTTCTGGATCAAGCACATTATCTTTACTTACAGGTATTGTCTTCTGAGTAAAGACTTCTGGCAAATCCATGAATTTACCTTCAGATACTCCTGATATCTCCAGTCCAGTGAGCACAGATGTATTTACTACATTTTCGTGCCCCATTGTTCGAAGCAATATGCACTTCTTTCTTCCAGTCATCTTCAACTTCCGCATAAGCCCTTCGGTACAAAAAGTGGCAGTGCTCCCTGGATCCAAGAAAGCATATGTTGTTACTGTAAAATCTCCAAGCTTAGATTTTACATGCACAGGCACAATGGACAAAGAACAATCCTGTTCTCCGACCCCAATATGAGCATAGGTCTGCACCAGAGCATTACTAACTTGCTTCTCCTCAATGGGTTTACCCTTAGCTGAAATATGCAGAATAGTAGGATGCTTCTGACTACACATGCTACAAATCTGACCATTCGTACAGTGTTTGCTAAGGTGTCCAAATTTTAAACAAGCAAAGCAAATTCCATGATTTTTCAAGAAATCTATCTTTTGTCTGTGAGTCATTTTCTGAATCTCAGGGCACTTCTCCAAGACATGAGTTTTTTTACATGCATAACAGGATGAAAAACTGTCCTGTGATGAGTTGACCTTAGACTGAAACCTTTCAACAGTGTTGACTACAGCAACTGTAGCTGAATTCCGCCCCCTACCACTGTAAGGTAAAGACTTGACTTTGGCTTTGTGGGATATAGGTGCTTGTGTGTCTTTAATATCTCCAAAGAGAGGATCAGTGAGAATTTTAACCTGATGTTCAATGAAGTCCACCATATCTGTCAACTTAAGCCTACAACTATTCCGTTCTTGCAATTCACAAGCTGTGGTTCTCCATTTCTCCCTAAGTCGATAAGGCAGTTTCATCATGACATCCTTAAGGTTCGATGATACATTAATCTCATCCATATACTGCAAGTTTACCATTACATTGCAGTACCCTCTCAGAAACAAAGCATATGCTTGCAAACCACTAATGTCATCAGGTTTTATTACAGGCCAGTTCAAAGCCTTTTCCATGTAGGCTGCAGTAATTTTTAACTCATGACCAAAGTGTTCCTTCAACAAATTCTTGGCTTTACGGAATCCTTGTTCTGCTGACATATGATGGCAACTTCTGACCAACTCTCTTGGTTGTCCTCTAGTGTACTGTTCTAAATAATACAAACAATCCTGCGCATTTGTGGTCTTTCTTTCAATTCCATGCTCAAAGGCTTGAATGAAGGCAGCAAACTGTAAGGGATCTCCATCAAAGATTGGAATTACTCGAGGAGGTAAAGAAGACATGTCCCCCCTGTGCACAAGCTGAGCTGTTATATTTGCCTGTTGCTGCATGATGTTATACAAAATACTTTGTCCTGTATCAGTTTGTGGATGGACATGAGATTGCAAAGAATGATCTTGTAATTGGGAATGAGAGACTGGATTATTTTGAACAGCAGCTGTGCCATCCTGTATGCCTGCAGCTTGTTGTGTAGTTGTACAGTGCATAGCAACTTGAGTTGAATTACCAGGAAGATGTACTTGTAAATCAGGTTTCGATGAGTGTAATTTTTTACTCTTTGAGTCATCAGATGATGCCTTTTTGCTGCTTCCAACATCACTGGCTTTTAAAACTGACAACTTTGCATCGGTGGCTGCTATTTTTGCATTCATCATGAGTTGTTCCTTTTGTCTCTTGAGTCTTTCACTTTGAATGCGAAGTCTTTCTTCTTCCTCTTCTAAAGTATGTCTCTTCTCCATAGCAGCAGCATGTTGTAGTAATGCAGCCCTTTCTGCCATTGCTTTTATCTGTGCAGAAGAAGTCGAACTTGAAGTACTTGAAGCTTTTGACACTTTACTACGTTGGGATTGTTTGGTAGACACATTTGAAATGCTGTCATCAGGTCCTATTTCACTGCTTACTGCAGATGAAGCATCACAGGCTTTATCCACACTCCACGACTTTCCAGCATCAGACAACCATTCTGTAATTTCCTTTTGAAAACGTAGATTTTCAGCCATTTTAGCATTGAACCATTTGGTTTGCTTATCAAACTCATCCTGAGGTATTGGCATTTCCACAATTGAATTATGCAAATCTTCAGCTTCTTCACAATATTTGACAAACTTCTTCATTTGCTTTTCAACATTTGGTACAGTTTCACTTGTGGTTTTAAGAGAAATGATATCATTCACCTTTTGTTTGATTTTGTTTACTTGACTCAACTTCTGTTTTCTAGACTTTTGCAAATTTTCAAAGAGCAACGCAACCCCCTTTGCAGTCATTTTTCTCACTCTCTTTTGCGACACATTTTCATTAACAGCACCATTATCATTTGCAACGTTTTCCGTAACAACCTTTCCACCATCAACATCAGCAGCCATTTCACAACCGGATTTTTCCTTTCCATCCATGAACAACACATCCAGCACAAACTATCAGCACAGCATGTCTCCGTTTGATCTAAAACTTCACATTCCATTACATGAAGCCTTTAAACAACATAAACAGCACCCACCGGTCTTCCTTGTTGTCCGCCCGTGTCAGCGTTGCAAACTCAATCACAGCAAGCACGTTCCTTCAATCCTCGCTCACTTTCCACATTTGGCGTTTATACGGAAATCCACTCCAATAGCGATCCACGTATAATCCATTCAAGCCGCTCAGCAATCCAACGGGAACTAAGTTTTTACTAATGTATCAGCAGCTTGTTGCCGTAGGCTTGGCATCTCAACGCACGTTTTACGCACACAACCAATGTCCAGTCTTGCTTCCCATTCTAGTTTAAGTTCACTTTATTTAACATAATGGAAATACATACGATTAATAATGGTGAATACCTTAGCGTCCTGAAGTGCATGTGTGTGGTAAAAACTGTATGCGTTCCCTCTCTCAAGCCTGCTAACTCTACGTGAATGAAACACCGACTTAAAAACCCTATGTGCACATACTGCCCCCAAGTGGTAACAGCCCAAAATACATTCACATCAACACAGGCTCCTACAACTAGCATGTCACTAGCATGATTTTAGCATGTTGCTAGCATGCCACTAGCATTATTTTAACATGACTAACAAGTCGCTAGTATGATTTTAGCATGACTAGCAAGCCGCTAACATGATTTTAGCAAGTCGCTAACATGATTTTAGCATGACTAACAAGTCACTAGCATGATTTTAACATGACTAGCAAGTCACTAGCATGATTTTAGCATGACTAGCAAGTCGCTGGCATGATTTTAACATGACTAGCAAGTCGCTAGCATGATTTTAGCATGACTAGCAAGTCGCTAGCATGATTTTAGGATGACTAGCAAATCATTAGCATGATTGTAACATGACTAGCAAGTCACTAGCATGATTTTAGCATGACTAGCAAGTCGCTAGCATGATTTTAGGATGACTAGCAAATCATTAGCACGACTTTAGCATGATTAGCAAGTCGCTAGCATGATTTTAGCATTACTAGCAAGTCGCTAGCAAGATTTTAGTATGACTAGCAAGTCGCTAGTATGATTTTAGCATGACTAGCAAAGTCGCTAGTGTAGTGGAACGCGCATTCCTGGGCCCAGTTTATGGCAAAGGCCCCTTCCTGACCACAATAGTGGACAAAGGTTTGCTACATTTTGATTGGATCTTGGTGGACTAACTTAAGCCAACTGTCTAACGCCATCAGATAAGGATGCCAGGACAACTGCCAGACACTTCTTAGAGGACCAGAGGAGACCTTTGGTACAAAAACCCGGGAAGGACAGAACTTCCTATTGGTCAAGATGCAGTTTCTGCCCTTCACCCACCTTGAGACTGCTTCCTAAGGTTTGGTCCTGTGACAGCCATAAAAATTCCTTAGGATCTCCAGACGCAGCAGCAGTGGGTGAAACAAAGAGAGATCACAAAGATCCATCCAAATCCATTCATAACTATGTTTTCAAACCTTGAACTGATGCGAACCGTAACACACACATCTTATACTTATTCAGAGAAATAAGTAGTCTCACTGACAGCGATGTGTAGTGCAACATCTTACACAAACTCAGCTGTTAATGGACAAATGAATGCATGCATGACAGTTCAATCTTTTCCCATCATGTTTGGACTTAATGTGTTCATTTCAATGACCAAATGTTTTCTGATTGTGTTTTGGAAAGTGAGAAATGCACCAATAAAACATTATTGACACTTTTCTAACTTTGTGTTTGGACTTCCACAAGAGGAAAGAAGAGTGGGCTACCCCATGTCCCCCCACTCTGATGGAACCAGCCAATCACAGCATGGAAATGGAGAAGCACCAAATTGCAATCTCCTCCTCATCGGAAAGGTATAAAGGTACATATCCAAAAGACACTCCTTGTTCTGAGTCTGCGGCCCGTTACAGGGAAGGCTGCAACAGATAACTAAGTACTGAGTCTGAGTCCCGTTGGGGAAAGACATAACAGTTACACCAGTTCTGAGTCTGAGCCCTGGCAGGGTAAGACACTAACAGAGCAACAAAGTACTGAGTCTGACCTGCAAGGGTGAGACAATAACAGCTACACCTCCATTCTGAGTCTCTGGAACGTCCAGGAGACAGTAACAGATCAAAAACTTCTTTCTAAGTCTGCAGCCCGTTACTGGGAAGGCAGCTACAGATATCTCCATTCTGAGTCTCTAGCTCTACAAGAGAGAGACACTAACAGACACAACCATTCTGAGCCTACTGTCCAGAGAGACAGAAACAGACGCTCCACGCTTCAAGTCTCCAGCTTTAAGGCAGCAGCAGATATGACCACGTTCTGTCTGTGAGGAAAGAGATATTTTCCACGTTCAGAGTCTTCATCCAGCGAGACAACAACAGATTCCGCACGTCCTGAGTCTCCATCCGAGAGAGACGAAGTGGATTGACCAAGTTCTGTGTCTCTAGCCCAGAGAGGCAGAAGACCAACAGACATTTGCAACAAGGTTAAGCTCCAGCGAGCAAACCTTCACTTCAGGTACCTTTGCTTGCATGTTCCAAGCAAAGGGCCTTCAGCACCTACACTAGGGCCACATCTGCGTGTTCCAGATCTTAGGACCTTTTGGTGCTCCAGGAGATCAGCATCCTACAGCGCTTCATGCTCAAGGCTGTCGAAACGGATTCCTGCTCCTTTTCCCACTGACTGCTCCCAGCACAACCAGTGGAAGAATTCACCGCCACCGGACTGCTCACTCAACCACAAAGAACGTAAATATCACTTCCAATCCTCTTCCAGAGACCTTGGCATTGTTGTGTACTATCAGTATATGATCTTTCTAATGTACATTAGATATTGTATAGCTGATTGCAGTTGATAACAAATAATAGCTCATTTATTTGTTTGATGCATAATAAGGTTCTTTACCTTATTTGTTTCAGAGTAGCAACAGTTTATCTTTCCATAAGATAACAAAGCTATGACATAGCAACACCCAACTGAATCACATTTTATGCATCTTATGCACTTTATTCCTTTTGCATTTATGGTATTCATTTAATAGTTGATTACTCTTGTCTATCTTTTGTTAATAAAACTTATTTTATTACACTTGTGTCTTCCTTGTGTTGATAATACAGTGAGAGGTTCTACAAGCTAGATATCCCACCAATCTTTCTTATGTGATGTACTCATAACCGCACATTAAGTGACATGTGATCCAAGAATCATAACGTCATCGGTGATACGAGTACCCATCACTACACTATTTCGCCTTCCTAGTGGGCGAAAGCAGAACTCACTACATAATTGGTGTCCCTAGGTGGGCCAAGTTAAAATGAGTTGAGTCTCCTGTAAAATTCACTACACTAGCAGGATTTAAGCATGACTAGCAAGTCGTTAGCATGATTTTAGCATGATTACCAAGTCGCCAACATGATTTTAACATGACTAGCAAGTCGCTAACATGATTTTAGCAAGTCACTAGCATGATTTTAGCATGAATAGCAAGTCGCTAGCATGATTTTAGCATTACTAGCAAGTCCCTAGCATGATTTTAGCATTACTAGCAAGTAGAGCCCTGCATTTGAGCCCGAGCCCGTCGGGGCCCGACTTTTTTTTGCCCCTAGGGCCGGGCTTCGGGCCAGTTTTCACGTCATAACTTGCACGCATATCGGGCTTCGGGCCTGCTTTAGAAAAAAACTTTAATGAGATTTAATGCGTGCGGTCCCCGGAAGCGCCACTGATGCGCATAGCAGAGTATGAGCGGATCGCGGAGTGGAGCGGTGTGATTTTGAATGGAGGAAGGAGCGGTTTTTTTTTTTTTAAAGTCGGAGCGTCATGGTTTTCACTCTCTTCAAGAGCGCTCCACCACACCGCTCCATCATGAGTACAATTCATGCCAATGGTCCGTAATATAACTGCACATTAAGCAGGAAATCATATGTTAAACATTTTTAGCTTGATAGAGATGGATCACTCAAATCAGAAATAATGTGATCTGTAGGTAAAATAACTGACGAAAACGTATTATTTTCATTACAAACTTTGCACTGGATAAAGCAGCAATACTCTTTTAATGCTGACAATTATTAGCTGTGGTTGGAACAAATATTGCACACTATGTTTGAAACTCTCCTGTTATTTTATTTTATTATATTTTATGAACAGGACTGTTACATTTCAAACATACTTAATTATTTTTTGACGCGGAGCGGTGTTTCTGATATCAGTGAGCGAGGAGTGGAGCTGGAGCGGAGCGATTATTAAATGCAAGGAGCGCGCAGGGGAAACTGTTGCCGTTCCACTCCGCTTACATACTCTGCGCAGCACAGAGATTTTCAGCCACGTGGTAAAGTTGTGTTTTTGAAGTTTTCTATATTATTATTTATTCTTTATATATTTGTTCATTATTCGTTTACTTTACCACTGCGACTTTGTATGTTCCGGTTTTGCGCAGCAGAGCTGCCTGCCCTGTTCGAACTGTTCTGAGATGGTGATAATAAACTTTAAATCTAACATAGTGATATATTGATGTTTGTTTTATATTTGTGGATTGCATTGTAGACTAGTCAAGTGTTGATTTGATATATAGGTTAAATTGAGTAAACTCACTTTGGACCACATACCACTTGGATATCGATGTCACTTAAATAACTAAAACTTACATTTAAAAAACAAACAAACACACAAAAAACTCCAAACATTTCTCTAAATTGTTCTGATAAAAAAAAACGAAACGAAAAAAATATAAACTTTCTATTAAATACGAATCTGGTCTATTTTAATGGCTGTAACAGTATAAGCTGTTTGGCGGAAAAAAAGACGGGCTTCGGGTCGGACTCGGGCCAAAAATTTTGATAAGCTGTCGGACACGGGCCGGGCTACAGCCTGTGCCTCTCGGGCCAGGGCCGGGCTAGGGCTTAGATTTAAGGCCCGTGCAGGGCTCTACTAGCAAGTCCCTAGCATGATTTTAGCATGATTAGCAAGTTGTTAGCATGATTTTAACATGACTAACAAGTCACTAGCATGATTTTAGGATGACTAGCCAATCATTAGCACGACTTTAGCATGATTAGCAAGTCCCTAGAATGATTTTAGCATTATTAGCAAGTCGCTAGCATGTTTTTAACATGACTAACAAGTCACTAGCATGATTTTAGCATGACTAGCAAATGATTAGCACGACTTTAGCATGATTAGGAAGTCGCTAGCATGATTTTAACATGACTAGCAAGTCACTAACATGATTTTAGCATTACTAACAAGTCTCTAGCATGATTTTAGGATGACTAGCCAATCATTAGCACGACTTTAGCATTATTAGCAAGTCCCTAGCATGATTTTAGCATTATTAGCAAGTCGTTAGCATGATTTTAGCATGATTACCAAGTCGCCAACATGATTTTAAAATGACTAGCAAGTCGCTAACATGATTTTAACAAGTCGTTAGCATTATTTTAGCATGACTAGCATGTTGCTAGCATGATTTTAACATGATTAACAAGTCGCTAGCATGATTTTAGCATGACTAGCAAGTCCCTAGCATGATTTTAACATGATTAGCAAGTCGCTAACATGATTTTAGCAAGTCGTTAACATGATTTTAGCATTACTAGCAAGTTGCTAGCATGATTTTAGCATGACTAGCAAGTCGCTAGCATGATTTTAGCATTAAAAGCAAGTCGCTAGCATGATTTTAGCATGACTAACAAGTCGCTAGCATGATTTTAACATGACTAGCAAGTCGCTAGCATGATTTTAGCATGAATAGCAAGTCGCTACCATGATTTTAACATGACTAGCAAGTCACTAGCATGATTTTAGCATGACTAGTAAATCATTAGCACCACTTTAGCATGATTAGCAAGTCGCTAGCACGATTTTAGCATTACTAGCAAGTCGCTAGCATGATTTTTTAAATTTTTTTTTTATTACAGATTTTCAAACAGTTTTTCTGAAAATACAAAACAAACCGGAATCCCACAATCTGTATATATGTATATATACACATAAAAAAAATAAAATACATTTTTTTAAAAACACAACAACAACATATATTGGAACATGCACCAGGGACATTGAAAGATACATGCCTAAAACAACGCCACAGACTTAAAAAAAATTATTAAACATGGAGTGAAATAAATAAAACATAAATTGCAACTAAGTAAGTAATAAGGAAGTAAGTAAGGAAGGAAGGAGCCCCAAATTTGATTGAATTTTCTATAAGCTTCATTCTTAGAGAATCGAATCTTTTCAAGCTTGAGAGCAGCAACCATTTCAGCCAACCCATTTATGAAAAGTGGGTGGTAGAGCTGACTTCCAGTGCATCAAAATAACCCTTTTAGCAACCACCATGCCAAACATAAGAGACAATTGCTGAAAATGTGTCAAACCTAGTGTATAGTCAGAACATCCAAACAAAGCAAATTCAAAATCTGGACTGATATCTTCTCCAAAGACATTTGAGAACCACTGAAAAATATTCTTCCAAAACTCAGAAATCTCAGGGCAAAACCAAAAAGTATGAGCATGCGTCCCATCTGAACTCCTACATCTATCACATAATGAGGAAACTGAAGGGTAAATTTTATTGAGTTTAGATTTAGTGTAATGTAGCCTATGCAGCACTTTGAACTGTATAAGTTGTAATCTTGCATTAATTGAGCAGGAATGAATTCGTTTCAATCCCTCCTCCCAAATCTCCTTTGAAATATTGAGTCCATTATCACTTTCCCAAGCTACTTTAAGGTGATCTGAAGATACTGCAAAATGAGAGACGAACAAAGAAAAAAACTGTGTCACCAAATGTTTGGCCATGGGAGATTGCCCCAAAAAATTATACAGATCATGATCTTGCGGTAGCTCCTGAAACTCAATAAAATTATTTTTTATAAAATGACGCACCTGTAGATATCGAAAAAATTGTGACTGGGAAAGATCAAAGAGTTTATATAAGTGTTCAAAAGTGGCAAATTTCCCATCTATATAAAAATCCTTAACTGTGGCCAATCCTTTGCCTCTCCACAGTGAGAATACCTTGTCCGACTTGCCAGGCAAAAAATTATTATTATCGCAAACAGGCAGGTGTACTGAGGGACATGTAATATTCAAAGCAGTCTTGATTTGATTCAGAATTCTAATGGATGCTAGCATGATTTTAGCATGATTAGCATATTGTTAGCATGATTTAGATAGATAGATAGATAGATAGATAGATAGATAGATAGACAGATAGATAGATAAGGTTTGAAGATAGATAGATAGATAGATAGATAGATAGATAGATAGATAGATAGATAGATAGATAAGGTTTGAAGATAGATAGATAGATAGATAGATAGATAGATAGATAGATAGATAAAGGTTTGAAGATAGATAGATAGATAGATAGATAGATAGATAGATAGATAGATAGATAGATAGATAGATAGATAGATAAAGGTTTGAAGATAGATAGATAGATAGATAGATAGATAGATAGATAGATAGATAGATAGATAGATAGATAGATAGATAGATAAGGTTTGAAGATAGATAGATAGATAGATAGATAGATAGATAGATAGATAGATAGATAGAGGTTTGAAGATAGATAGATAGATAGATAGATAGATAGATAGATAGATAGATAGATAGATAGATAGATAGATAGATAAAGGTTTGAAGATAGATAGATAGATAAGGTTTGAAGATAGATAGATAGATAGATAGATAGATAGATAGAGGTTTGAAGATAGATAGATAGATAGATAGATAGATAGATAGATAGATAGATAGATAGATAGATAGATAGATAGATAAAGGTTTGAAGATAGATAGATAGATAAGGTTTGAAGATAGATAGATAGATAGATAGATAGATAGATAGATAGATAGATAGATAGATAGATAGATAGATAGAGGTTTGAAGATAGATAGATAGATAGATAGATAGATAGATAGATAGATAGATAGATAGATAGATAGATAGAGGTTTGAAGATAGATAGATAGATAGATAGATAGATAGATAGATAGATAGATAGATAGATAGATAGATAGATAGATAGATAGATAGATAAGGTTTGAAGATAGATAGATAGATAGATAGATAGATAGATAGATAGATAGATAGATAGATAGATAGATAGATAGACCTTTGATACACCTTTATTTTTACATTATATAAACATGCTTCAATTTGATATTTAATTTAAACAAAATTTAAAACATTAACAACAACCAATATTTGACATTTTACAAAAATAAAAAGTATATATTCATTTTCAATTTAAAAAACAAAACAAAATAAAATAAAAAAAAGACTCATTCCTTAATACAAAAACAACTCATTTTCATTCAACACTGAACACAAAACATCATTTAAAGCCCAATTTTCAGTAAAACTATCCAAGTTATTGGTCATTTTAAAATATGCAAATTGCAAAACTGAATGCCTTCAGTCTATTTGCTATTAAGGCCTTAAAAACCACTTCAGGAACAACTTCTCCCTCTCCTTCTAGTTTTCATTTACGTGTCAGCCATATGGCCATTTTTGCTTCTCCTATCACAAAGTTGATTAATGAGACTTTTTTCCTGTCTGATGCGATATATTTTGGTCCAAAGATAAATAATTTTCCATTAAAATCTACCCCCAAATCTCTAACCCACCCGTCTAAAATCTGAAACAATCCTTTCAGCCTTGAGCAATTTAAAAATAAGTGATCCACTGACTCCTCAGTACCACAAAAAGGGCATTCCTTTCCTAATGATGGATTAATGTGTGCCACATATCTGTTTGTAGCTATCGCCCAATGTACAATCCTCCACTGAAGATCCGCAACGCGTTTCTCTATGGGAGGCTTGTACAAGGACCTCCAACAGCCCCTGGGGGTTGAGTCTGGTCCGAACAAATCTGACCACTTTGTCTCTTTACAGTCCTTCAGGACATTATAGTGAGACACTTTCACACAAATTTGATATAGTGCCTTTTTCGAAATAGTCTCAAACCCTTCCAGCACAGGAGTTCTGAAAGTTAAAATCGAGCCCTCTTCTGGTTCCATGTCCACTGCTGCTGAAATGTCCACTCTAGGAAAACAACGTCCTTGGTTCTGTTCCGCAGCTCTTTTTTACCCTGAACTCTGTCTGAAGACAGAAGGTAGCGCTGAAACAATCCCATCGAGTATACTTTTTGTAATCCTTTTCGACTTGAAGTTTGTGCTGTGACACATTTCCTCTGGACTTTTCCAATGTTCTCCATTTTTTAAATCTGCAATTCTTGTGCATCCCGCTCTTGCCATTGCATTCTGGAGACTCTTGGACTCCAGTGCCTTTGTTGCGATCAGTGGGTTATTAAAAAGAGGTTCATTCCCTGTCCAATGTCCAATGTTTGAGAGATCCCTCTTAACTTTAAAAACAGAAGTCCATGCCTTCAAAACAGTTCTGAAAAAAGGGGAAAAAACCCTCAAGTCCACATTATCCAGTTTGATTAAAAACAGTTGCACATCATACTGAAAATCGTTCATTTTTCTCAACACAGCACACGCTGTATCAGCCCAGCACAGATCTGCATACAGCAATCTTTGTGCCGCTTGCAGTCTGAAAGTCTTTATCCTGTTCTTTATGTCGATTAGTCCTTGTCCTCCCTCTTGAATGGGTAAAAAAATGATAGCAGGTTTTTTCCAGTGCTGTCCATCCCATGTCATGATCTGGGCTGTGGGGCTTCCCTCAGCCACCTGAGGTCGCTGTTTTCCCTTTCCTGCACTGCACTTCTGATAGCATTCACCTGTCCTTGTCGTTAACACTGATTCACTCACATCTGTTCACTATTATCCGGTCTTTAAATACTCTCACCTTTCACTCCTGCTTCATGGCTGCATTGTCTTCTGTCTCGTGTGTTATTTTGTGTTCCTGATATTCCTGACCGTGTTCTTGATTTTGTTATTTTGTGTTCCAGTTTATGTTCAGTTTGTGCCGTGTTGGCCTTTTGGTTTATGTTTGTTTGTGTTTTGTTAAATTAAAAATACTTCCCTGCATTTGGACCCAGATCTCCTCCTTCTCTACGTGACAGAATGCAGCCATCCCTAATGGGTCCAGCAGGGAAGAAATTTTTTTTTGAGGCGGCGGTCGGGGCGGCGACCATTCCCTCTGCTCCCAACACGGAGGGGATGTCCTTTGAGGCGGCGTCGGCAGCGCGCTTCAATTATATCTACGCCTGCCTGGCGATGGATGCCCGTGTCGCAGAGGAGATGCGGAGGCGCCCCTTCGTTGCGGTGGGGCTGGAGACGGTGTGTCGAGGGAAAGCGGCGGCATTCACTTTCTCTGTTCCTGACACAGAGACAACTGCACTCACTGTGCCTGATGCGGCGGTGACCGCTCTCGCTGTTCCTGATGCGGCGGTGACCGCACTCACTGTGCCTGATGCGGCGGTGACCGCTCTCGTTGTTCCTGATGCGGCGGTGACCGCTCTCGCTGTTCCTGATGCGGCGGTGACCGCTCTCGCTGTTCCTGATGCGGCGGTGACCGCTCTCGCTGTTCCTGATGCGGCGGTGACCGCACTCACTGTGCCTGATGCGGCGGTGACCGCTCTCGCTGTTCCTGATGCGGCGGTGACCGCTCTCGTTGTTCCTGATGCGGCGGTGACCGCTCTCGCTGTTCCTGATGCGGCGGTGACCGCTCTCGCTGTTCCTGAAGCGGCGGTGACCGCTCTCGCTGTGCCTGATGCGGCGGTGACCGCTCTCGCTGTTCCTGAAGCGGCGGTGACCGCTCTCGCTGTTCCTGATGCGGCGGTGACCGCTCTCGCTGTTCCTGATGCGGCGGTGACCGCTCTCGCTGTTCCTGATGCGGCGGTGACCGCTCTCGCTGTTCCTGAAGCGGCGGTGACCGCTCTCGCTGTGCCTGATGCGGCGGTGACCGCTCTCGCTGTGCCTGATGCGGCGGTGACCGCTCTCTCTGTTTCTGACGCGGTGTTGACCGCTCTCTCTGTTCCGGACGCGCCGGTGACCGCGCTCTCTGTTCCTGTTCCCCTGGCAGCAGGGCCAACTCGCATTCCTCTGGCTGCGGGGCCCGCGGACGTTCCACTGGCGGCCAGGCCAGCTCTTGTTTCATTGGCGGCGAGGTCAGCTCACGTTCCTCTGGCGGCAGTGTCCACTCACGTTCCTCCGCTGCACGGGCCTGGCCCGCCATCCCTCCCCCTGATGCACCTTCCACCGTTCCTCCTCCCTCCAGATTTTTTTTGTTTGTTTTGGGAACGTCTGGAAGCCGTTCCCTTGAGAGGGGGTACTGTCATGATCTGGGCTGTGGGGCTTCCCTCAGCCACCTGAGGTCGCTGTTTTCCCTTTCCTGCACTGCACTTCTGATAGCATTCACCTGTCCTTGTCGTTAACGCTGATTCACTCACATCTGTTCACTATTATCCGGTCTTTAAATACTCTCACCTTTCACTCCTGCTTCATGGCTGCATTGTCTTCTGTCTCGTGTGTTATTTTGTGTTCCTGATATTCCTGACCGTGTTCTTGATTTTGTTATTTTGTGTTCCAGTTTATGTTCAGTTTGTGCCGTGTTGGCCTTTTGGTTTATGTTTGTTTGTGTTTTGTTAAATTAAAAATACTTCCCTGCATTTGGACCCAGATCTCCTCCTTCTCTACATGACATCCCAGAAAAAGTTGATTAACTTTCTTTGCAGCTCTCTGACAAGACTCTCTGGGGGATCCAGAACACTCAATTTGTGCCATAAAGCAGCTGCAGCCAGATTATTCGTGACCAATACTCTGCCCCTGTAAGATAGCTGAGGTAGCACCCATGACCATCGAGACAACCGGTCACACATTTTCTCCACCATACCCTCCCAATTTTTTTCATTATACTGCTTTGTTCCCAAAAACACTCCCAACATCTTCAAACCCTCTCTTCCCCCATTTAACTCCCCCTGGAAGCACAGGAGGAGTCCTTCCTTGCCAATCTCCTAATAAAAAACCTTCACTTTTGTCCCAATTAACACTTGCTGATGAAGCCTTTCCATAAATATTTACAGCATTTGTTAAATTTAAAACATCCCTATTACTTCTTATAAAAACAGTTATGTCATCAGCATAGGCAGAAAAAAAAACTGGCTTGTTAGCACCACCATCAACTAAAAACCCTTGCAATTTCTTTTGGAGTTTGTTTAATAAGGGTTCAATTGCCAAGGAATATAATTGTCCTGATAACGGACAGCCTTGTCTTATGCCTCTTTCAACTAAAACAGGATAACTTAACCCCCCTCCAACTTTTAACATTGCAGAGGCTCCAGTGTATAAAAGTTTAATCCAAGAAATAAAATTCTGACCAAAACCAAAAGCTTTAAGAGTTTCAAATAAATAAAGATGATCAACTTTGTCGAAAGCTTTTTCTTGATCAATTGACAGAAAACCTATGTCCTCATTATTTGCATTTGCTAAAACCATCACATCTCGTACAAGAAAAAGGTTGTCCATTATTGTCCTTTTTGGCACACAATAGGTCTGACAATCATTAATAACATGCTCTAAAATCTAAATCTATTTGCAAGACACTTAGAGAGAATCTTATAATCCGTGCACAGTAATGCCACCGGTCTCCAGTTCTTCATCAATCCAAGGTCACCCTTTTTTGGCAACAGTGACAAAACTGCTCTTCTACAGCTTGTCGGTAGTTCATTTTTTCTATGTGAAATTTTAAAAACGTCAAGAAGATCATCCTTTAATAAACTTCAAAATTGCTTATAAAACTCTGAAGGAATTCCGTCAATTCCAGGAGACCGACCGTTGGAGAGTGTCTTTACAGCATCCGATATTTCTTGTAGTTTAATATCGGCATCAAGCCATTGTCTCTGGTCCTCTGTGAGTTTTGGTAAGTCTTTTAGCAAATCGTCCTTACAATTAATATCACATCCTCTGGCTTTGAATAACTCAGTATAAAAGTCTTTTGCATGATTTCTCATTTCTTTTGGGTTGGTTGTTATAGTTCCATCTGGTAATTTTAAGTGAGTCATGAGTTTTCGATCTCCTTCTTTTTTCTCTAAGTTAAAAAAAAAAGAACTTGGAGCATCCATTTCTTGTAGTGAAGAAAAACGGGCTCTTATCAACGCCCCTTTCGCTCTTTCGTTGAACAAAGAAGCCAAAGTTGTCCTTTTTCTTTTAAGTTGTTCCACTTTTTCTAAATCCTGTTCAATAATTTCTCCTTCAGTTTCAGTGATTTCTCTCTCAAGTGTTCTGATAGTGTTCTGTACAAGTCTTTTTGAATGAGATGTGTAGTTCTGACAAAAAATTCTGATTTGTGCTTTTCCAACCTCCCACCATTGCACTTAATCTTCATAGTCACATTTTTTTTCTCTCCATTTTGACCAAAACAACCCAAATTTTTCACAAAAATCTGAGTCGTATAACAATTTCTGATTGAAATGCCAATAATAACTAGAATGCTGTGTCTTTTTTAAAATCATTTCAATCATACACAAATGATGATCAGTGAACCCATTTGGGAAAATACTAGCTTTTAAAACTCTATTAAAATTGTTTTTACTTATGTAAATCCTGTCCAACCTTGCAGCACTAATATGGTCATGCATGGTTTTGACATAAGTATACTGTTTTACAGTTGGGTGTTTTACTCTCCATGCATCAATTAAATTGTATTTTTTCACAATACTGTTTAAAGTATTTGCTGATTGAGGGTAAGGTTCTTCACCATTTCGATCTAGTGTAAAATCCAAAGTACAGTTCCAGTCACCCCCAAGAACCATACATTCATTGTCAAAATTTCTTAAATCACTAGATAATTTATTAAAAAAATCTACTCTTTCTGCTCCATTATTAGGTGAGTATATATTTACAAACAGAAAAGAAAACCCCATTAGCTCCACCTTCACACCCAAGATTCTACCCTTAACTATCTCATAAGAAGAGATGTTATCTATATTCAGCTTCTGTGAAAATAAAATCGCAACTCCTCCACTTAAATTGGAACTATGGCTTAGAAATATTTTTCCCTCCCACCACATTTTCCATTCTATTTCATTTCTTGTATCACTATGGGTCTCTTGTAAAAAGATTATAT